>NC_061514.1:294627749-294668688 GCF_022539505.1 Lolium rigidum | reverse complement strand
ATGTTTCTTCTTCTTTTTCTTAGAATGAGCTCTAGGTTCAATGCGTTGAGAATCTTGTTCAATTCTTTTGGGATGCCCTTCGGGATATAGAGGATCCGGGTAGAGACACCACCTCTAGTTGTTACTTCATAAGCATGTTTTTCTTTAGCATTATTTCCCAACAAGTCATTTTGCACTTTAGTGAGTTGATCAATTTGAGTTTGAATCATATGAAAATGTTTAACAAGCATCTTAACATCATTGGAGGTTCTCTCCACAATATCATGCAATTGACTAATAGCTTGAGAATTTTCCATCAGATGATTCTCTACTCTCATATTAAAATTTTCTTGCTTAACAATATAATTATCAAACTCATCTAAGCATTGCGCAGGAGGTTTTGAATAAGGAATATCTTCCCTAGTAAAGCGTTGAAGGGAATTTACCTCAATCATGGATGAAGGGGAATTATCTCACATATATCTTCTATTGGAGGTAGATTCTTCACATCTTCAGATTTAATACCTTTCTCCTTGAGAGACTTCTTGGCTTCCCTCATATCTTCATCATTCAATTTAATTAAACCCCTCTTCTTCACTATTGGCGTTGGAGTTGGTTCGGGCGTAGTCCAATCATCATAATTCCGGCCTATTTTAGCCAATAATTCTTCGGCGTCGTCCGGAGTTCTCTTCCGAAAACACAACCGAGCACAACTATCCGGGTATGCCCTAGACTCAATGGTTAGTCCACTATAAAATATATCAAGTAAATCATGCTTTTCTAGATCATGGTCAGGCAAAGCTCTAATAAGAGAGCAAAATCTCGCCCAAGCCTCAGGCAATTTCTCTTCATCTCCCTGATCAAAATTATAAACTCTCTGTAAAGCAGCATGTTGAGCACTAGCGGGAAAGTATTTCCGAAAGAAAACAGCAAGTAATTCTTTTGGACTTTTAATAGAACCAGGTGGCAAACTATTATACCAAGTTTTAGCGTCATCCTTTAATGAGAATGGAAAGATTTTAGCAACAAAGTAAGTACGCTTCTTAACATCATCAGAAAACAAGCTACTCAAAGTAGATAACTCGGTCATGTGTTCAACAGCACTTTCTTTTTCAGTACCACAAAAGGGCGTTTTCTCAACAATATCTATATGAGATAGGTCAAGAGAAAAATCATAATCTTTATCCCTAATGTTTATAGGAGATGTGGCAAATTTAGGATCAGGAGACAATTTATATCTAACAGTATGTTCTGCAAGCAACTTTTTAATTTTTCTTGCATCAGTAGTAGCATGGCATTTTTCAATAAAATCATCATCAAGTTCCACATAATCTTCATCAAGATCATCACTAGAGTATTCAAGTTCAGGTGAATTAACAGGTGTAGTAACATCAGGAGTTTCAGTATTTTCGATTTGTCTAGACCTAGCAATTTTAGCATCTAGAAAAGTTCCCAATGAACCACTATCATCAAGCACAGCAGAAATATTATCAATATTATGAGAGTTTTCAGATTCAGCAGAAGTACCAGCATTCGAAGCATGTGGCGGTGAAACAAGTTTATCAATCACGAGATGGTGAATCAAGAGCGACGAGAGGTACTCGAGTTGTACCTTTTCTTGTAGTGGATGGTAATATAGCGACCTTAGTATCGCGAGGTTTACCCATGATGGAGAATTTGCAGCGAACAATATCAATCCAAGTGAACTTCCAAATAAAGCTATGCTCCCCGGCAACGGCGCCGAGAAAATAGTCTTGATGACCCACAAGTATAGGGGATCGCAACGAGTCTTCGAGGGAAGTATTACCCAATTTATTGATTCGACACAAGGGGAGACAAAGAATACTTGAAAGCCTTAACAGCGGAGTTGTCAATTCAGTCGCACTGGAAACAGACTTGCTCGCAAGAGTTTATCAAGTAGTAACAGTTTTATAGCGAGTAGCGATAGTGAAATAACAAGTACGAGTAACAAAGACAGCAGTAGTGATTATAGTAAACAGCGGGATTAAAATATCGTAGGCACGGGGACGGATGACGGGCGTTGCATGGATGAGAGAAACTCATGTAACAATCATAGCGGGGCATTTGCGAGATAATAATAAAACGGTGTCCAAGTACTAATCAATCAATAGGCATGTGTTCCAATTATAGTCGTACGTGCTCGCAATGAGAAACTTGCACAACATCTTTTGTCCTACCGGCTCGGTGGCAGCAGGGCCTCAAGGGAAACTACTTGGATATTAAGGTACTCCTTTTAATAGAGTACGGAGCAAAGCATTAACACTCCGTGAACACATGTGATCCTCACATCACTGCCATTCCCTCCGGTTGTCCCGATTTACGTCACTTCGGGGCCATTGGTTCCGGACAGCGACATGTGTATACAACTTGCGAGGTAAGATCATAAACAACGAATATCATGATGAAATAATAACATGTTCAGATCTGAGATCATGGCACTCGGGCCCTAGTGACAAGCATTAAGCATAACAAGTTGCAACAATATCATAAAAGTACCATCTACGGACACTAGGCACTATGCCCTAACAATCTTATGCTATTACATGACCAATCTCATCCAATCCCTACCATCCCCTTCGGCCTACAGCGGGGGAATTACTCACACATGGATGGGGGAAACATTGCTGGTTGATGGAGAGGCGTTGGCGGTGATGGCGGTGATGATCTCCTCCAATTCCCCGTCCCGGCGGAGTGCCGGAACGGAGACTTCGGCTCCCGCGACGGAGTTTCGCGATGTGGCGGTGTTCCGGAGGGTTTACGGCGACTTCGACTTCTCTCCGTGCGTTTTTAGGTCGAGGCGAATAAGTAGTCCGAAGGGGGCGTCGGAGGCCGGCCGAGGGGCCACACTACATGGCCGCGCGGGCCCCCCGGGCCGCGCCGCCATGTAGTGTGGGGCCCTCGGGCCTCCACTTCAATTGCCCTTCCGGCTCCGTCAGTATTCCGGGAAAATAGGCCCTTTCGTCAAAATCCCGAGGTTTTTCCCGAAAGTTGGATTTACGCACAAAAACGAGACACCGGAACGGTTCTGCTGAAAACGGCGTTAGTCCGTGTTAGTTGCATCCAAAATACACAAATTAGAGGCAAAACAATAGCAAAAGTGTTCGGGAAAGTAGATACGTTTTGGACGTATCACGAGGCTGATACCGAAGATCGAACTCCGACAACGCAAACATCCACTTACCAAGTCGGCCTTTCAAAACAGGAGCCGACGGCATGTGCTTGACAACGTCCGGCTTGCATATGACGGTGATCTCTCGCCGTCAAAAGGATGTGATGAAGCTTGGTGCGAGGTGAAGAACGAGGCAAAGGCAAAGCTTCTCGACCTCGGGATACCTTGTCTCCGCGTCCAACATCCTTCTGCCGAGGTAAAAAACGACCTTTTCAACACCCTCATAGAGTTGCACCACCACCGAAGCGATGGACGTGTCGGCCTGCGATAAGTAGATATAGAACGGCATGTCTTGTTGGGGTGGAACTAGCACAGGCGGCGTTGTCAGATACCGCTTAATCTCGTCAAACGCCTGCTGCCGTTTTGCCCCCCAGTGAAACTCGTCATCAGATTTAATTTTCACCAGCGCTATGAACGGCTCGATTCGTCCTGACAGGTTAGAGATGAATCGTCGGACGAAGTTGATCTTGCCGATAAGACGTTGGAGCTCCTTCTTCGTGGTGGGCGGCTGCATGGTACGCATCGCCTCTTGACTTTTCAGGCCGATCTCAATTCCCCGTTCATGAACCGGAAAACCTAGGAACCGACCGGCCGTCACACCAAAAGCACACTTCTTTGGATTCATTCTCGGTCCGAACTTCCGAGTTCGGTCTAGGATGCGTCGCAAATCATCCAAGTGTCCCTCCATGGAGACAGATTTGACTACCACGTCATCGATGTAGATTTCCACCAACTTGCCGATCAGATCGTGAAATATATAATTCATGGCTCTTTCGTACGTTGCACCAGCATTCTTCAACCCAAAGGTCATGACTACATATTCAAACAAGCCTACTGCCCCTGGTACTCTGAATGCGGTCTTGTGTATATCTTCTTGAGCCATGAAGATTTGGTTATAGCCGGCGTTACCATCCATGAAGCTCAACACCTTGTGGCCAGCAGCTGCATTGATCAACGTTTCTGCCACCGGCATCGGATATTCCTCTTTTGGAGTGGCTCTGTTGAGATCTCGGAAATCGATGGCCACACGCCATCGGCCGTCCTTCTTCTCTACGAGAACGATGCCGGAGATCCATTCAGCATACCCGCATGGCTCGATGAACCCGGCGGCCAACATCTTCTCGATCTCTTTCTTGACCTCTTCCAGAATTTCGGCCTTCATCTGACGTGCTCGTTGTTGGAACGGCCGAAATCCTTTCTTAAGGGGGAGCCGATGTTCAATGATGCTCCTGTCTAACCCAGGCATCTCTGTGTAATCCCATGCAAAGCAATCTGAGTATTCTTTTAACAAAGCTATCATCTGACCCCTAAGATGTGGATCTAACTTCTTGCTGATAAAAGTTGGTCGCGGCTTATCCCCAGGACCGATGTCGACTTCTTCTAGCTCATCAGCCGACGTAAACCCATACCCTAGCTTTCCGTCACCTGTGAGGTCGACACCAAATACAGGGAGAACGTGTGGTAAGGATAATACGGGCCGATTGCTGGAATCGGCATTCATCTTGATTGTAGCCAGGATTTTTTGGAAGTGTCGGAGCCGATCGCGTGGAACGGCTTCCTCCTTGTCCTCGCTATGAGAGCAGTTGCCTGATACGTCTCCGACGTATCGATAATTTCTTATGTTCCATGCCACATTATTGATGATATCTACATGTTTTATGCACACTTTATGTCATATTCGTGCATTTTCACGGAACTAACCTATTAACAAGATACCGAAGAGCCGATTCGTTGTTTTCTGTCGTTTTTGGTTTCGAAATCCTAGTAACGAAATATTCTCGGAATTGGACGAAATCAACGCCCAGGGTCCTATTTTGCCACGAAGCTTCCAGAAGACCGAAAGGGATACGAAGTGGGGCGACGAGGCGCCGCCACCATAGGGCCGTGCGGCCAGAGGGGGGCCCGCGCCGCCCTATGGTGTGGGCCCCTCGTCAGCCCTCCGACTCTGCCCTTCCGCCTACTTATAGCCTCCGTCGCGAAAGCCCCGATACGAAGAACCACGATACAGAAAACCTTCCAGAGACGCCGCCGCCGCCAATCCCATCTCGGGGGATTCTGGAGATCTCCTCCGGCATCCTGCCGGAGAGGGGATTCATCTCCCGGAGGACTCTTCACCGCCATGGTCGCCTCCGGAGTGATGAGTGAGTAGTTCACCCCTGGACTATGGGTCCATAGCAGTAGCTAGATGGTTGTCTGTGACGCCCCGGAACCGGTATCCTGAGGATTCCAGCGATCCCGCCGAAATCCGCACGATATCGATTCTGAGACGCCCTCCGACACGACGTGCGCGACGAATCACACACGTGATGCCAGAGGAATTAACACGAGAGGTAACTTTACAACAGGATTACAATAGAGCCCACAAGATACATATATTACAACAACGACTCCAACGAGTCAAGATACAAATATACAATACAAAGATCCGAATCATACAGAAGATCGAATACGTCCGAGTACGGACAAGATACAAATTGGACTACGAGTCCTGAAGATAACCAGTGGCGTCCATAACCCCTGCCCGGGCCAAGCCGGAAGGGTAACCTTGCTAACGTCATCATCTTGTACTGTCGAAGTCGGGCCATCGGTTGCCGACAAAAGGGAGGAAGCAAAAGAGAAAGGGAAAAGGCGAGAGTAAGTACCAAGGAACGAACTCCGGCACGTACTTAGCGAGACTAGAAATGGCTATGCTCGCCGAGCGAGTATATATATATATCGCCTGGGGCTTTATGGTAGGTTTAGCGGCAGCAAAACTATAACCAATAGAGACACTCTACAACATCCGTCTACTCAGAGAAGATAAGAGAGCGCATAAGGTAACGAGATAAATACTACACAAACATAACCCGACCGATTACACATATCCCCTTCAACAATTGCGAAGAGGCAATGTAAAAGGCACTCAACGGTGGACAAGTTTTATTAGGTATCGGTTGTAGTAATGCTATATTACTACGCAAGTTATTAGCGAGATTATTAGCAACAAGACAACGGTGTAAGTTGTTCTATGATCAAGCTATACAATTCCAAGTCGTCCATAACCGCGGACACGGCTTATCGATAAGATGTACACCCTGCAGGGGTTGCCCAAATGTAACCATACGCATGCTCGACCCACTTACGACAGGTGGATGTTGATACGTCTCCAACGTATCGATAATTTCTTGTGTTCCATGCCACATTATTGATGTTATCTACATGTTTTATGCACACTTTATGTCATATTCGTGCATTTTCTGGAACTAACCTATTAACAAGATGCCGAAGTGCCGGTTCTCGTTTTCTGCTGTTTTTGGTTTCGAAATCCTAGTAACGAAATATTCTCGGAATCGGACGAAATCAACGCCCGGGTTCCTATTTTACCGGAAGCCTCCGGAACACACGAGAACCGCCGAGAGAAGAGGCACGGGGCCACCAAACCCTAGCCGGCGCGGCCAAGGGGGGCGCGCCCCCTAGGGTGTGGGCCCCCTTCGACCTTCTGCGCCGCCTCTCCGCCTATAAAAAGCCCCTGGATCGAGAAAACCCGATACCAATTGACGAAACCCACGAAACCTGCCGGAGCCGCCGCCATCGCGAAGCCAAGATGCGGGGGACGGGATCTCTGTTCCGGCACCCTGCCGGAGCGGGGAAGTGCCCCGGAAGGCTTCTCCATCGACACCGCTGCCATCTCCACCGCCATCTTCATCACCGCTGCTTGCTCCCATGAGGAGGGAGTAGTTCTCCATCGAGGCTCGGGGCTGTACCGGTAGCTATGTGGTTCATCTCTCTCCTATGTGTTTCAATACAATAATCTCATGAGCTGCCTTACATGATTGAGATTCATATGATGATGCTTGTAATCTAGATGTCATTATGCTAGTCAAGTGGGTTTTACTTATGTGATCTCCAGGAGACTCCTCGTCCCACGTGTGTAAAGGTGACGAGTGTGTGCACCGTGTGGGTCTCTTAGGCTAGATTTCACAGAATACTTACTCATTGAATGGCATAGTGAGGTGCTTATTTATATCTCTTTAAGATTGCAGCATGTTGTATCACAATTTATCCATGTGCTACTCTAGTGATTTGTTATTAAAGTAGTTTATTCCTCACTGCATGTGTGCAAAGGTGACGGTGCGTGCACCGTGTTAGTACTTGGTTTACGCTATGATCATGATCTCTTGTAGATTATGGAGTTAACTATTGCTATGATAATATTGATGTGATCTATTCCTCCTACATATGCATGAAGGTGACGAGTGTGCATGCTATGCTAGTACTTGGTTTAGTAGCGTTGATCTATCTTACACTAAAGGTTACTTAAACATGAGCATTATTGTGGAGCTTGTTAACTCCGGCATTGAGGGTTCGTGTAATCCTACGCAATGTGTTCATCATCCAACAAAAGTGTAGAGTATGCATTTATCTATTCTGTTATGTGATCAATGTTGAGAGTGTCCACTAGTGAAAGTGTAATCCCTAGGCCTTGTTCCTAAATACTGCGTTACTACTGCTGCGTTACTACTGCTGTGTTACTACTGCTGAGTTACTACTGCTTGTTTCTTGTTTCTTTGCGTTACTACTGCTGCAATACCACCACCATCAACTACACGCCGAGCACTTTTACTGCACGTTGCTATGCTCATACTTATTCATACCACCTGTATTTCACTATCTCTTCGCCGAACTAGTGCACCTATTAGGTGTGTTGGGGACACAAGAGACTTCTTGCTTTGTGGTTGCGGGGTTGCATGAGAGGGATATCTTTGACCTCTTCCTCCACGAGTTCGATAAACCTTGGGTATCCACTTAAGGGAAACTTCTTGCTGTTCTACAAACCTCTGCTCTTGGAGGTCCAACACTGTCTACAAGAATAGAAGCTCCCGTAGACATCAAGCACTTTTCTGGCGCCGTTGTCGGGGAGGAAAGGTAAAAGGCTCTCATACTACGGTCTCAGGTAAAGTATTTTTCTTGCGCCGTTGTGTGTGTGCTCAAAGCTATTTCCTTTAGATCCTGCAATTGCATCTTGTTGTTTCTTGTTTACACTAGTTTGGCATAATGTACAAGAGTGAGCTTCTTATTCTATTTCCTGATTTAAAACATGGATTGTTTGATGCGAAAATTAAAAAACCTATGAAATCTTATTTGCATGCTTGGTAGTAATATTAGTATGAACGCTTTGAACACCATTGTTGACAATGATATAGAAAGTTCTAAGCTTGGGGAAGCTGGTTTTCATGATATTTTTAGTCCCCCAAGCATTGAGGAGAAAATTTTCTTTGATGATACTTTGCCTCCTATTTACGATGATTATAATGATAGTGGTCTTTTGATGCCACTTACTGCTGAGAGTAAATTTTGTTGTGATTATACTATGCCTCCTACACTTGATGAGAATAATAATGATAGCTACTTTGTTGAATTTGCTCCCACTACAACTAATAAAATTGATTATGCTTATGTGGAGAGTAATAATTTTATGCATGAGACTCATGATAAGAATGCTTTATGTGATAGTTATATTGTTGAGTTTGCTCATGATGCTACTGAAAGTTATTATGAGAGAGGAAAATATGGTTGTAGAAATTTTCATGTTACTAAAACACCTCTCTATGTGCTGAAATTTTTGAAGCTATACTTGTTTTATCTTCCTATGCTTGTTACTTTGCTCCTCATGAACTTGTTTATTTACAAGATTCCTATGCATAGGAAGCATGTTAGACTTAAATGTGTTTTGAATTTGCCTCTTGATGCTCTCTTTTGCTTCAAATACTATTTCTTGCGAGTGCATCATTAAAGCTACTGAGCCCATCTTAATGGCTAAAAAGAAAGAACTTCTTGGGAGATAACCCATGTGTTATTTTGCTACAGTACTTTGTTTTATATTTGTGTCTTGGAAGTTGTTTACTACTGTAGCAACCTCTCCTTATCTTAGTTTTGTGTTTTGTTGTGCCAAGTAAAGTCTTTGATAGTAAAGTAAGTACTAGATTTGGATTACTGCGCAGTTCCAGATTTCTTTGCTGTCACGAATCTGAGCCCACTGCCCTGCAGGAAGCTCAGAAAATTATGCCAATTTACGAGCATGATCCTCAGATATGTACGCAACTTTCATTCAATTTGAGCATTTTCGTTTGAGCAGGTCTGGTGGCCTAATAAAATCCATCTTTACGGACTGTTCTGTTTTGACAGATTCTGCCTTTTATTTCGCATTGCCTCTTTTGCTATGTTGGATGAATTTCTTTGATCCATTAATGTCCAGTAGCTTTATGCAATGTCCAGAAGTGTTAAGAATGATTGTGTCACCTCTGAACATGTTGAATTTTTATTGTCCACTAACCCTCTAACGAGTTGTTTCGAGTTTGGTGTGGAGGAAGTTTTCAAGGGTCAAGAGAGGAGGATGATATACTATGATCAAGGAGAGTGAAAGCTCTAAGCTTGGGGATGCACCCGGTGGTTCACCCCTGCATATATCAAGAAGACTCAAGCGTCTAAGCTTGGGGATGCCCAAGGCATCCCCTTCTTCATCGACAACATTATCAGGTTCCTCCCCTGAAACTATATTTTTATTCGGCCACATCTTATGTGCTTTTTCTTGGAGCGTCTGTTTGTTTGTTTCTATTTTTGTTTGTGTTTGAATAAATTGGATTACATCATGCTTGTGTGGGAGAGAGACACGCTCCGCTGGTTCGTATGAACACATGTGTTCTTAGCTCATAATATTCATGGCGAAGTTTCCTCTTCGTTAAATTGTTATATGGTTGGAATTGGAAAATGATACATGTAGTAATTGCTATAAATGTCTTGGGTAATGTGATACTTGGCAATTGTTGTGCTCATGTTTAAGCTCTTGCATCATATACTTTGCACCCATTAGTGAAGAAATACATAGAGCATGCTAAAATTTGGTTTGCATAATTGGTTTCTCTAAGGTCTAGATAGTTTCTAGTAAGGTGTTTGAACAACAAGGAAGACGATGTATAGTCTTATAATACTTGTAATATGTCTTTTATGTGAGTTTTGCTGTACTAGTTCATCCTTGTGTTTGCCTCAAACAACCTTGCTAGCCTAAACCTTGTATCGAGAGGGAATACTTCTCATGCACCCAAATACTTGAGCCAACACTATGCCATTTGTGTCCACCATACCTACCTACTACATGGTATTTCTCCGCCATTCCAAAGTAAATTGCTTGAGTGCTACCTTTAAACAATTCAAAATTTATTACCTCTTATTTGTGTCAATGTTTTATAGCTCATGAGGAAGTATGTGGTGTTTATCTTTCAATCTTGTTGGGCAACTTTCACCAATGGACTAGTGGCTTCATCCGCTTATCCAATAATTTTGCAAAAAGAGCTGGCAATGGGATTCCCGAGTCCCAAATTAACAAACTAAAAATAGACACTCCTCCATGGTATGTGATTGTTGGACGGCACCCGAAGGATTCGGTTAGCCATGGCTTGTGTAAGCAAAGGTTGGGAGGAGTGTCATCATAATAAAACTAAAATAAAAAGGTACTCCTTCATGGTATGAGATTGTTGGCGAGGCACCAGAGGATTCGGTTAGCCATGGTTTGTGAAAGAAAGGTTGGAAGGAGTGCCATCCAAAAATAAAATAAAATGGGAGCCGCTCTTTGAAGGTTTGTCGGCAAGGGGTTAGAGTACCCGCTACCATTCGTTGACAACAACAAACACCTCTCAAAACTTTACTTTTATGCTCTCTTTATGTTTTCAAAATCAAAGCTCTAGCACAAATATAGCAATCGATGCTTTTCCTCTACGAGGACCATTCTTTTACTTTCAATGTTGAGTCAGTTCACCTATTTCTCTCCATCTCAAGAAGCAAACACTTGTGTGAACTGTGCATTGATTCTTACATATTTGCATATTGCATTTGTTATATTGCTTTGCATTGACAATTATCCATGAGATATACATGTTACAAGTTGAAAGCAACCGCTGAAACTTAATCTTCTTTTGTGTTGCTTCAATATCTTTACTTTGAATTATTACTTTATGAGTTAACTCTTATGCAAGACTTATTGATGCTTGTCTTGAAGTGCTATTCATGAAAAGTCTTTGCTATATGATTCACTTGTTTACTCATGTCATATCCATTGTTTTGATCGCTGCATTCACTACATATGCTTGTACAAATAGTATGATCAAGTTTATGATGGCATGTCACTCCAGAAATTATCTTTGTTATCGTTTTACCTGCTCGGGACGAGCGAGAACTAAGCTTGGGGATGCTGATACGTCTCCAACGTATCGATAATTTCTTGTGTTCCATGCCACATTATTGATGTTATCTACATGTTTTATGCACACTTTATGTCATATTCGTGCATTTTACGGAACTAACCTATTAACAAGATGCCGAAGTGCCGGTTCACTGTTTTCTGCTGTTTTTGGTTTCAGAAATCCTAGTAACGAAATATTCTCGGAATCGGACGAAATCAACGCCCGGGTTCCTATTTTACCCGGAAGCCTCCGGAACACACGAGAACCGCCGGAGAAGAGGCACGGGGCCACCAAACCCTAGCCGGCGCGGCCAAGGGGGGCGCGCCCCTAGGGTGTGGGCCCCCCTTCGACCTTCTGCGCCGCCTCTCCGCCTATAAAAGCCCCTGGATCAGAAAACCCGATACCAATTGACGAAACCCACGAAACCTGCCGGAGCCGCCGCCATCGCGAAGCCAAGATGCGGGGGACGGGATCTCGTTCCGGCACCTGCCGGAGCGGGGAAGTGCCCCGGAAGGCTTCTCCATCGACACCGCTGCCATCTCCACCGCCATCTTCATCACCGCTGCTTGCTCCCATGAGGAGGGAGTAGTTCTCCATCGAGGCTCGGGGCTGTACCGGTAGCTATGTGGTTCATCTCTCTCCTATGTGTTTCAATACAATAATCTCATGAGCTGCCTTACATGATTGAGATTCATATGATGATGCTTGTAATCTAGATGTCATTATGCTAGTCAAGTGGGTTTTACTTATGTGATCTCCGGAGACTCCTCGTCCCACGTGTGTAAAGGTGACAGGTGTGTGCACCGTGTGGGTCTCTTAGGCTAGATTTCACAGAATACTTACTCATTGAATGGCATAGTGAGGTGCTTATTTATATCTCTTTAAGATTGCAGCATGTTGTATCACAATTTATCCATGTGCTACTCTAGTGATTTGTTATTAAAGTAGTTTATTCCTCCTGCATGTGTGCAAAGGTGACAGTGCGTGCACCGTGTTAGTACTTGGTTTACGCTATGATCATGATCTCTTGTAGATTATGGAGTTAACTATTGCTATGATAATATTGATGTGATCTATTCCTCCTACATATGCATGAAGGTGACAGTGTGCATGCTATGCTAGTACTTGGTTTAGTAGCGTTGATCTATCTTACACTAAAGGTTACTTAAACATGAGCATTATTGTGGAGCTTGTTAACTCCGGCATTGAGGGTTCGTGTAATCCTCTGCAATGTGTTCATCATCCAACAAAAGTGTAGAGTATGCATTTATCTATTCTGTTATGTGATCAATGTTGAGAGTGTCCACTAGTGAAAGTGTAATCCCTAGGCCTTGTTCCTAAATACTGCGTTACTACTTGCTTGCGTTACTACTCATTGTGTTACTACTGCTGAGTTACTACTGCTTGTTCTTGTTTCTTTGCGTTACTACTGCTGCAATACCACCACCATCAACTACACGCCGAGCACTTTTCTGCCGTTGCTACTACTTATTCATACCACCTGTATTTCACTATCTCTTCGCCGAACTAGTGCACCTATTAGGTGTGTTGGGGACACAAGAGACTTCTTGCTTTGTGGTTGCAGGGTTGCATGAGAGGGATATCTTTGACCTCTTCCTCCCTGAGTTCGATAAACCTTGGGTATCCACTTAAGGGAAACTTGCTGCTGTTCTACAAACCTCTGCTCTTGGAGGCCCAACACTGTCTACAAGAATAGAAGCTCCCGTAGACATCAGATGTCTCACAACAAGACCGTTCCCAGTTCAACAAGAAAGTCTAGAGGGGCCACCCGACTAAGCTACCCGTAACGAAGTCCGGCCGTACTCCGAAGCGGACTCAGGGTTTGCGTTAACGGCTAGGCGTGCAAACCACACGCTTCGCTAAACGTTCCGCGGGGTACGGTACAGAATATAAACACCCGAAGGCAACGGGAAGTAAACACCCGAAGGCAACGGAAGTAAAGCATGGCATACATGGCATAGGCAAATAAAACCAAGGTTGTGGCCCCTTTTCAAGCTGACTTGAGAAAAGGTAATGGGTGAGGGGGTCCCAATAATCGTCCCCACGCATGGGTAGAGCGCTCAATCTCGGAGCAGATAACAAGAACTCGGGTCCTAGGGGACATTAGCGAGTCAAAGTTCCGATGCTTTCGCAAAGGGGCTCACGAGATGCCTCTGCTTACAATTTTAGTTGTTAACAATTAAATAGAGCATGTGTATCTCCAACAAGCGATATAGCATGTGATAACCTCCCAACAACCCAACATATCCCGATAACAGATCGAGATAAACAACAGAGCCTAAACACGCCTACGACTCGCAAGGCTCAAACATCAAGCAACGGCTATGGGCAAGGAATGATACATATAGGATTATTATGGTACACAAGTGGATAGGACACGTGACTCGATAAAGAATCGCAACATAAGGATAGCAATGCGAGGGAGAGAGTAAAATAGGTGAAGAGAGAGGGCTCGCCTGTGGAAAGCTGCAGAAGAACTTGTCGGAGAACTCGTCGTATCTCACATCAACACTTCGTGATCCTATCCGGGAAGAAGCAAATGCTGGTACACACAACGGATGCAAGTCTTACAACTACGGAATAAGAACCAGCATGATCAAGATGATATGCATGACATGGCAGATATGGTGCGATGCAACTTAACCATATTAATCGGGTCGGAACCCCGGACAAACAAATTAGAGTTGGAGTTGCATATTTACCGGCAAAGTTAAGGGTTGGATAGCATGATATAACATGGCAAGGGTGAGCTACTTCATTATTAAACGGAGCGGGGAAAACCTAGTCGGTGTTCCGAAATACACCGCATATATGTTAGGTGAACATGCACAACTATCAACGCGCGACATGATGCAAGATGCAAACGAGATGAATGGATGGCATAATCATATTCAGCACGTTTTTCTGATCAATTTTCATATATAAAACATTTTATTTCTAGTTATAGTTTGAGAGATAAGATTTTAACAAAGCCAACACATTTCTCGAAAAACAAAACGAGTGGTCGGGGACGAGCCGGGCTGAACTCGCATGCTTTCGTGGCGACGGATAGAGGAGTAGCGCCAGGGAAGGAACCTGGGCCAAGGCCCATCGGCGGATCTGAGAGGTGAAAAGGTGGGTTAAAAAAAATCACCTCCACCTGGGATTTGATCTCAGGACCTGCAACTTGAGGGATCAACGTGAGGTAATGCCTCGGGCAGGATTTGAACCAAAGACCTCTCGATCTGAAGCAAAGGAACAAACCACTACGCTGTTGTGTAAATGTTGAAGTGGACCAGAATCGCGCCCTATTAGAGCCAACCACGACGGAGCTCGGTGATTGAAGAAACCATGGCGGATACTTGCAGCCGAGCACGTATCTGTCGGTTCAAGGCGATCCGGGACGAGGACGAGGAAGTCGAAGGTGCGCCTTGACTTGGGGAAGCCGGAGGTGTGCCCGGTTTGGCGGGGGCGGACGAGGGTGGCCGGGATTGAAGAAGAAGCACACCGACCGGCGCGGAGAATCGGCGACCGTGCACTTGATTAGAGGGCTCCCGGCTCGATTCCTTGCACCGAGGTTGAAGAGGAGAACGAGGCGCATCTCCCGGTGGCATCGGCTCGGCGAGGGCGGTCTCTAGCGGCGGCGCCATGGCGAGGTACTCACGGTGGTGGTGTTTCGGTTGCTCTCTGTGGAGGAGGAAGAAAGGACCGAGGGCAAACAAGAAGAGAATGGCGGCGTGAGGGTGGGAGAAAGGCTAGGGTTTACGGGCCTCGAGGAGGGGATTAAAAGGAGAGGGGGAGCATGGTGGGAGCGGTGGTGGTGGAGGACCACGGTGGTCACGCTCCTCTCGTGAGGGGAGAAGACGACAAGGGGGAAGGGAGATCTTTTCCCACTGAAGGGGTATGGGCCAAGGTGGGCTGGGCCTCCGGGATGGAAGGGAGAGGAAGGATGGCCGGCTCGGGCTGGAACAAAGATGGGCCAGAGGGAAGAGAGGCCCGGGGAAGGGGAGAGGGGTTTTCCTTTTCTCCTTTATTTTAAAACTGTTTTGCAAATTGGTTTGAAACCTTCTCAAACAAAACTTATAATTTTGAATACGAGAGGAAGAGAGGGGGAATAATTTGCAAGCATTGCCAAACATTTTTATACCAAAATAAAAATAGTTTGTTTGTTAGGGTTTTGTTAAAAGAAAGGGAAGGGAAGGTTTTATTCAACCATATGAGAGGGAAAAGAAAATAGTTTAGGTTTATAAAATAATTTTATTTGGTGAGAAAATGCATGTATGATATGATGCATGATGATGCACAAAAGAAAAACAACAAACAAATCTAGTAGGGGTATTACCCAGGGCCGTTACAATCGACACCACTAACAAGGGATCGCGCCCCGAGATCCCACGCTAAGGTACGGGGGAGAGAGGTGAACTATCGGATCTTCTGGCGCATCGTTGATCTTCACCCGACCTGGACGTGGGACCTTCTTCTGGCGAATTGTTGATCTTCTCGACACCACTAACAAGAGTTCTTGCTCCACGTAGATCGGCGACACCACTAACAAGAAGTCGTTGTTCCGATGACGAGGATGACTCCGGAGAAAACAAAGGAAGGAGTAACAGTCACATGGATCCACCAATTTCAATGTAGCAAAGCAATGATAAGAGTAGTCGGTATGGTAGCTACTCCATCCCGCACACAAAACATTACTCGATACACAAATAGGAGAATCATGCAATCCACTCCCGAAATTCAGATTGGCGATCTTGATAGGCGTTGTCAACGAAGACTCGATGGGGACACAGCACAAAGAGTTGAAGAAGGATCGCAGAACCAAAGATGATGTCAACGGAGCAGACAGAGGTAGCCGCCGATGATGTTTTTCTGTCGGGAGGTCTTCAAAGATCGGTCCTATTAGGTTAAGGCAGAGATCGTCCAACCCGCGTCGGAACCTAAGACTCAGAGAAATAGATAAGAGAAAAGACTCAAAACGCGCAAAAGGTAAGAGGAGAAGGAATAGGGATAAGAAGAAAAATCAGAGCTAACCAGAACTATCCAACGAATTTTCAGAAAATAGGTTTTGACACTCTAAACTTAACGACCATTGGCAAGGTTATCCTACAGGCTGGACTAGTGGGGTACCGTCAACTCGAGCTACGATACCAACTTGTGACGCCCGGAACCGGTATCCCGAGGATTCCGGCGATCCCGCCGAAATCCGCACGATATCGATTCTGAGACGCCCTCCGACACGACGTGCGCGACGAATCACACACGTGATGCCAGAGGAATTAACACGAGAGGTAACATTACAACAGGATTACAATAGATCCCACAAGATACATATATTACAACAACGACTCCAACGAGTCAAGATACAAATATACAATACAAAGATCCGAATCATACAGAAGATCGAATACGTCCGAGTACGGACAAGATACAAAAGTGACTAAGAGTCCTGAAGATAACCGATGGCGTCCATAACCCTGCCTGAGCCAAGCCGGAAGGGTAACCTTGCTAACGTCATCATCTTGTACACTGTCAAAGTCGGGCCATCGGTTGCCGACAAAAGGGAGGAAGCAAAAGAGAAAGGGAAAAGGCGAGAGTAAGTACCAAGGAACGAACTCCGGCACGTACTTAGCGAGACTAGAAATGGCTATGCTCGCTGAGCGAGTATATATATATATCGCCTAGGGCTATATGGTAGGTTTAGCGGCAGCAAAACTATAACCAATAGAGACACACTACAACATCCGTCTACTCGGAGAAGATAAGAGAGCGCATAAGGTAACGAGATAAATACTACACAAACATAACCCGACCGATTACACATATCCCCTTCAACAATTGCGAAGAGGCAATGTAAAAGGCACTCAACGGTGGACAAGTTTTATTAGGTATCGGTTGTAGTAATGCTATATTACTACGCAAGTTATTAGCAGATTATTAGCAACAAGATAACGGTGTAAGTTGTTCTATGATCAAACTATACAATTCCAAGTCGTCCATAACCGCGGACACGGCTTATCGATAAGATGTACACCCTGCAGGGGTTGCCCAAATGTAACCATACGCATGCTCGACCCACTTACGACGGGTGGATGTCTCACAACAAGACCGTTCCCGGTTCAACAAGAAAGTCTAGGGGGGCCACCCGACTAAGCTACCCGTAACGAAGTCCGGCCGTACTCGAAGCGGACTCGGGGTTTGCGTTAACGGCTAGGCGTGCAAACCACACGCTTCGCTAAACGTTCCGCGGGGTACGGTACGGAATATAAACACGCGAAGGCAACGGAAGTAAACACCCGAAAGCAACAGGAAGTAAAGCATGGCATACATGGCATAGGCAAATAAAACCAAGGTTGTGGCCCCTTTTCAACCGACTTGAGAAAAGGTAATGGGTGAGGGGGTCCCAATAATCGTCCCCACGCATGGGTAGAGCGCTCAATCTCGGAACGGATAACAAGAACTCGGGTCCTAGGGGACATTAGCGAGTCAAAGTTCCGATGCTTTCGCAAAGGGGCTCACGGATGCCTCGCTTACAATTTTAGTTGTTAACAATTAAATAGAGCATGTGTATCTCCAACAAGCGATATAGCATGTGATAACCTCCCAACAACCCAACATATCCCGATAACAGATCGAGATAAACAACAGAGCCTAAACACGCCTACGACTCGCAAGGCTCAAACATCAAGCAACGGCTATGGGTAAGGAATGATACATATAGGATTATTATGGTACACAAGTGGATAGGACACGTGACTCGATAAATAATCGCAACATAAGGATAGCAATGCGAGGGAGAGAGTAAAATAGGTGAAGAGAGAGGGCTCGCCTTGTGGAAAGTCACGAGAAGAACTTGTCGGAGAACTCGTCGTATCTCACATCAACACTTCGTGATCCTATCCGGGAAGAAGCAAATGCTTGGTACACACAACGGATGCAAGTCTTACAACTACGGAATAAGAACCAGCATGATCAAGATGATATGCATGACATGGCAGATATGGTGCGATGCAACTTAACCATATTAATCGGAGTCGGAACCCCGGACAAACAAATTAGAGTTGGAGTTGCATATTTACCGGCAAAGTTAAGGGTTGGATAGCATGATATAACATGGCAAGGGTGAGCTACTTCATTATTAAACGGAGCGGGGAAAACCTAGTCGGTGTTCCGAAATACACCGCATATATGTTAGGTGAACATGCACAACTATCAACGCGCGACATGATGCAAGATGCAAACAGATGAATGGATGGCATATTCATGTTTAGCACATTTTTCTGATCAATTTTCATATATAAAACATTTTATTTCGAGTTATAGTTTGAGAGATATGATTTTAACAAAGCCAACACATTTCCTGAAAAACAAAACAGTGGCTGGGGACGAACTGGGCTGAACCTGCATGCTGCTGGCGACGGATAGAGGAGTAGCGCCAGGGAAGGAACCTGGGCCAAGGCCCATCGGCGGATCTGAGAGGTGAAAAGGTGGGTTAAAAAAAATCACCTCCACCTGGGATTTGATCTCAGGACCTGCAACTTGAGGGATCAAGAAACGAACCAAATGGGCTAGGCTGGTGATGTTGAATACGGGAAGGCTCCACCGAAATTGAAGCATATCTCAGCGCCAGATCTGAACCAAAATAGAA
The DNA here is from genome assembly GCF_022539505.1 of Lolium rigidum. Lineage (NCBI taxonomy): Eukaryota > Viridiplantae > Streptophyta > Magnoliopsida > Poales > Poaceae > Lolium > Lolium rigidum. Next base: position 294,649,652 of record NC_061514.1, on the reverse strand, counting down.
GGCAAAAACGTGAGGTAATGCCTCGGGCAGGATTTGAACCAAAGACCTCTCGATCTGAAGCAAAGGAACAAACCACTACGCTGTTGTGTAAATATTGAAGTGGACCAGAGTCGCGCCCTATTAGAGCCAACCACGACGGAGCTCGGTGATTGAAGAAACCATGGCGGATACTTGCAGCCGAGCACGTATCTGTCGGTTCAAGGCGATCCGGGACGAGGACGAGGAAGTCGAAGGTGCGCCTTGACTTGGGGAAGCCGGAGGTGTGCCCGGTTTGGCCGGGGGCGGACGAGGGTGGCCGGAATTGAAGAAGAAGCACACCGACCGGCGCGGAGAATCGGCGACCGTGCACTTGATTAGAGGGCTCCCGGCTCGATTCCTTGCACCAGGTTGAAGAGGAGAACGAGGCGCATCTCCCGGTGGCATCAGCTCAGCGAGGGGCGGTCTCTAGCGGCGGCGCCATGGCGAGGTACTCACGGTGGTGGTGTTTCGGTTGCTCTCTGTGGAGGAGGAAGAAAGGAACTGAGGGCAAACAAGAAGAGAATGGCAGCGTGAGGGTGGGAGAAAGGCTAGGGTTTCTGGGCCTCGAGGAGGGGATTAAAAGGAGAGGGGGAGCATGGTGGGAGCGGTGGTGGTGGAGGACCACGGTGGTCACGCTCCTCTCGTGAGGGGAGAAGACGACAAGGGGGAAGGGAGATCTTTTCCCACTGAGGCCTCATTCGGTGCCAGTGGTTTTTTGAGTTTTTAGGGGTGTTTTGAGGAGTGTTTTGGGTGAAAACACCAACCACCCAAAACACTACCTAAAACACTACAAAACCCTTTTCATCTAAAACACTTGTTTGGAACGCAGGTTTTACAAACTAATGTATTCAAGTGTGTTCAACACAAATGGATCAAAAAACAATCTTCTTTGACGGTTTAAACTAAACTTGTATCACAAATAAAAATATGATCTTTTTTAACACACTAGAATAGATAGAAATTCAATAATTATATTGAATAGATAAAAATTCAATAATTGGTACAGTGTTTCAAATACAAATTCAATAAGATTTAACATCAAATATCTTCAATCATTGGTTCGACTTAGATCTTAGCAAATAAATAAGGTTTCAGTTCGGTTCCAACAACAAATATCTTCGAGCACCGAAGCTAAAGACTTGCTACACAATTAATTATCCGAGTATTATTTCGGGCCGGCGAGTAAATATCTTCGAGCATGGTCTCCGACAACTTCAAGCGAGCAAAAGGGCGAGCATGAACATAAGTTTTCTCTAAGCCGTGCTCATCGATATGTACCCTTCAACAATAAACAAGTTGAGAGTGAAAAAGAGAGAAAACTATGGTGGTTCTTTCATAACATCGCATGATAGGAAGGTATATTAAAAGCACGGCAAGCAAACGAGTGGATGAATATCTCTTTGCGGGCATTAAGCGATGATCCGAGTGCATGAGTAGATGCATGTAGATAAAAGCAACTAATTGTGTCCTAATGCTAAAAAGTAAAACCAAAATTATACGGAATGAAAGCAACTTTATCTAACCACGTCTATACAAATAAATAGATGACTTTTGACCATTGAGATAACACGAACAGGAAGAAGAACATCTTGTTACAATGTCCCAGGCATATCTTGGCAATTCCAGAATTTTCATCTAGGCGGCAATACATTTCACGGACGGAATAATCTGCTACTAGTAACTTTGGAGAAAGTTCGGCAGAGAGCTCACATTATATCGACCGATGCCTCTGCCTACAATATAGCGTTTACATGATACTGCAAGAAATACGTGGCCGGACGAATCCGATTCTAATATCACAACAAAGACGACCTAAAAACTACATTCCACTTGTTTCTCGAGAAGAGAATCGGTACCTCATGTGATGTTGTATCCGAGTGGCTAGTTTCTCGATTCCATGTATGAACATACAATTGGGATTTCAATCGGTACTACCATGCACAAACGATGTTAATATGATCAAGTTTGTTGAAGAAAAAATAACTCTGCACACTCCAATGCTACTATGATAAAATTTGAAGAAACAAAATAAGCCATGCCAATGTTTGTGGCTAATTTTAGCTATTGTCCTAGGGCAAAACAACCCATGTCAACTGCTACATGTTTATCCAAAATGTTTACGAAACTCACTCATAGTGGACTTGAGCCTTGGGATCAAGTTCGGAAACTTGCTCCTACCGGGAGTGTCCGGAAAAGATCATTTTTTATATTTAGCATATATCCGGTCTATTCGGTAAAGATAAATGTATGATCATACTGCAAAATGACTTCATCATGAAAGTTGTATCCAATACAAAAAGAAGGCGCATCAAGAAGTACGGGGAGAGGAGGCGGCGGGGTGGATGGTACTCGGGAATGACTCCGGCTTCGACGGAGAGGAGGGGCGGCGCGAGGAGCTCTAGGTCGGCGGCGGCAGCGAGGAGCTCTAGGTCGGCGGCGGCGGGACCTTTTCGAAAATACATTTGCACTTGATATCAATACGGTATAGTACGGGGACATGAGATATCTTGAACGAGACTATTTTTTGGGAATACGGGGACCGAAAATGTAAATCGGATGAGTCTTTTAAAATGTGCAAACAGATTTGGACTCATAACTTGCATAACCATGCACACACGACAAGAGCCATTGTTTCTATTTTAAGCCTGAAAACTGCAACCATTAACCAAAAATCTACATGAAAGAGGAATATCGAGTCTCATCGGTTGTCTTGTCAAAATCTCAAAGCTTCAAAGTTAAACGACGGTGAAGCACCCGACACCATAAATCACCGAGGCTTTTGACGATCGGATAGGTCCTGCTCAACTTAACTTAGTTAAGCTACAAGTAGTTCTACCATATCATACGAGCATACATATGCGGTACAAGGAACATATTACGGCAAGTCTGTTTCACCCACTACATACGAGTGATATATGCGAGTACAAGGAATTTTTGCCGAAGGCTTGTTTCTTCTCTTTGGGTCGACCGCATTCAAGGGTGACCCTTCCTGTTCCGCTATTGTGATCAGAATAGCAAAAGGACACGGACACAATTGGAGCATCCGTGTATCCGATTGGGCAAAATAGGAATTGGACTCCCTTTGGATTCTTTGATCCAAATTTCTCCGAATCTAAGTCAAGAATAGTACCTATAACAGGATCACATAGAGGAACCGGATCTCACGAGAGAAATCAACCGAATCTAACATAGAGGCGGGAAGAACGGATCTCACATCAAGAACCCTAGCCACGGACAAGCCAAGCGCGAGTAGTACATGAGAGAGGAGGTGATGAGGTGCGTTCTTACAAAGGAATCAAGGTTGACGATGAGGGCGGCGGCGGAGGCGTCGGCGCGGCGTCATCTTCTCGCCTCGTCGCCGCGTCGCCCTCTCGTCGCCCTCGTCGCCGGCCGCCGGAAACGCGAGGGGGTGAAGCGTTTTAGTTCCACTCCAGCCCGACGGGTTTCGCCGTGTTTCGTCGGGCCTAAACGAGGCCAAAACCGGCCTACCGAACAGCCCAAACGTGTTTTGAGGTGTTTTCGGGTGTTTTGATCGGGCCCCAAAAAAACACTCCAAAACCGGCCCAAACACTTGTAAAAACTCTGTCACCGAACGAGGCCTGAAGGGGTATGGGCCAAGGTGGGCTGGGCCTCCGGGATGGAAGGGAGAGGAAGGATGGCCGGCTCGGGCTGGAACAAAGATGGGCCAGAGGAAGAGAGAGGCCCAGGGAAGGGGGAGAGGGGTTTTCCTTTTCTCCTTTATTTTAAAACTGTTTTGCAAATTGGTTTGAAACCTTCTCAAACAAAACTTATAATTTTGAATACAGAGAGGAAGAGAGGGGGGAATAATTTGCAAGCATTGCCAAACATTTTTATACCAAAATAAAAATAGTTTGTTTGTTAGGGTTTTGTTAAAAGAAAGGGAAGGGAAGGTTTTATTCAACCATATGAGAGGGAAAAGAAAATAGTTTAGGTTTATAAAATAATTTTATTTGGTGAGAAAATGCATGTATGATATGATGCATGATGATGCACAAAAGAAAAACAACAAACAAATCTAGTAGGGGTATTACCCAGGGCCGTTACATTGTCTTCTCCTCATTGTGCTTCATTGTTGGATCTTGTGAGCTGCCTAACATGATCAAGATCATCTATCTGTAATACTATATGTTGTGTTTGTCGGGATCCGATGGATAGAGAATACCATGTTATGTTAATTATCAAGTTATTACCTATGTGTTGTTTATGATCTTGCATGCTCTCCGTTATTAGTAGAGGCTCTGGCCAAGTTGATACTAGTAACTCCAAGAGGGAGTATTTATGCTCGATAGTGGGTTCATGCCTGCATTGATATCTGGGGGAGTGACAGAAACCCCTAAGGTTGTGTTGTGCTGTTTCCACTAGGGATAAACATTGATGCTATGTCCGAGGATGTAGTTATTGATTACATTACGCACCATACTTAATGCAATTGTCTGTTGTTAGCAACTTAATACTGGAGGGGATTCGGATGATAACCTGAAGGTGGACTTTTTAGGCATAGATGCAGCTGGATGGCGGTCTATGTACTTTGTCGTAATGCCCAATTAAATCTCACTGTACTTATCATGACATGTATGTGCGTTGTTATGCCCTCTCTATTTGTCAATTGCCCGACTGTAATTTGTTCACCCAACATGCTTTTATCTTATGGGAGAGACACCTCTAGTGAACTGTGGACCCCGGTCCATTCTTTTATACTGAAATACAAATCTGCTGCAATACTTGTTCTTTACTTGTTTTCTTGCAAACAATCATCTTCCACACAATACGGTTAACCCTTTGTTACGAGCAAGCCGGTGAGATTGACAACCTCACTTGTTTCGTTGGGGCAAAGTACTTTGGTTGTGTTGTGCGAGTTCCACGTTGGCGCCGGAATCTCCGGTGTTGCGCCGCACTACATCCCGCCGCCATCAACCTTCAACGTGCTTCTTGACTCCCTATCGGTTCGATTAAACCTTGGTTTCTAGCGAGGGAAACTTGTCGCTGTGCGCATCACACCTTCCTCTTGGGGTTCCCAACGGACGTGTCAATTACACGCATCAAGCAAATTTCTGGCGCCGTAGCCGGGGAGATCAAGACACGCTGCAAGGGGAGTCTCCACTTCCCAATCTCTTTACTTTGTTTTTGTCTTGCTTTATTTTATTTACTACTTTGTTTGCTGCATTATATCAAAACACAAAAAAATTAGTTGCTAGTTTTACTTTATTTACTGTCTTGCACTTTATATCAAAAACACAAAAAAATTAGTTACTTGCATTTACTTTACTTGATTCATCATGTTTCCTTTTAATTTTACCACAAAAGACATACCGGTAGGACGCGGGTCTATAATTGGGAGAAACAATATAGAAGAATTTTTCAGTCATGTTAGTACCGTTGAAGATTTTCAAGATAGACACTTGGTAGAACTTGCTCCTACTTATGAAATTGCTGTTGCTGCTTTAGTCCGCATGTTGGAAACTAAATTTGTTAATCTCAATCCTATAATCCAACACATGTTTCTTACACTCGGTGATATGGAAGAGGGGGAAAAGAAAGATTTTGTTTTAGAAACCCTTCTTAGAGAATTTGGTGGTCTAGCACGAGAGGCTAGAAAGGTCTTTGCTAAATTTAATATGCTTGGTTCTCATACTAATTTTGTTGGTCTCCTTGAAAAAATGGACATGGATAGAATAAGGTACACTAATAATACTAATGATGGTGGGGAGATCAAAGAACCAATACCATGTAAACTCCTAGCTATGAATGATGCACTAGAAAATAACTATGCTTGGCTTGTTCCTGAAAATTTGTTCGATGAGAGTAGCAAGCCCAAGACTAATGAAAAGGGAGACGCTGAAACTTATGTATCCAATATACTATGCATGGTTGAGAAAACTCCAAACCCCGCTGTAGATGCACCACCGTTTGATAATACTTGATATACACTTTCGCGCCTAGCTGAAAGGCGTTAAAGAAAAGCGCTTATGGGAGACAACCCATGTTTTTACTACAGTATTTTTGTTTTATATTTGAGTCTTGGAAGTTGTTTACTACTGTAGCAACCTCTCCTTATCTTAGTTTTATGTTTTGTTGTGCCAAGTAAAAGTCTTTGATAGTAAAGTAAATACTAGATTTGGATTACTGCGCAGAAACAGATTTCTTTGCTGTCACGAATCTGGGTCTAATTCTCTGTAGGTAACTCCGAAAATTAATCCAATTTACGTGAGTGATCCTCAGATATGTACGCAACTTTCATTCAATTTGGGAATTTTCATTTGAGTAAGTCTGGTGCCCTAATAAAATCCATCTTTACGGACTGTTCTGTTTTGACAGATTCTGCCTTTTATTTCGCATTGCCTCTTTTGCTATGTTGGATGAATTTCTTTGATCCATTAATGTCCAGTAGCTTTATGCAATGTCCAGAAGTGTTAAGAATGATTGTGTCACCTCTGAATATGTTAATTTTTATTATGCACTAACCCTCTAATGAGTTGTTTCGAGTCTGGTGTGGAGGAAGTTTTCAAGGATCAAGAGAGGAGTATGATACAATATGATCAAGGAGAGTGAAAGCTCTAAGCTTGGGGATGCCCCGGTGGTTCACCCCTGCATATTCTAAGAAGACTCAAGCGTCTAAGCTTGGGGATGCCTTGGGCATCCCCTTCTTCATCGACAACATTATCAGGTTCCTCCCCTGAAACTATATTTTTATTCCGTCACATCTTATGCACTTTTCTTGGAGCGTCGGTTTGTTTATGTTTTTGTTTTGTTTGAATAAAATGGATCCTAGCATTCACTTTGTGGGAGAGAGACACGCTCCGCTGTAGCATATGGACAAGTATGTCCTTAGGCTCTACTCATAGTATTCATGGCGAAGTTTCTTCTTCGTTAAATTGTTAAATGGTTGGAATTGGAAAATGCTACATGTAGTAACTCTAAAATGTCTTGGATAATTTGATACTTGGCAATTGTTGTGCTCATGTTTAAGCTCTTGCATCATATACTTTGCACCCATTAATGAAGAAACACTTATAGCTTGCTAATTTGGTTTGCATATTTGGTTTCTCTAGAGTCTAGATAATATCTAGTATTGAGTTTTGAACAACAAGGAAGACGGTGTAGAGTTTTATAATGTTTACAATATGTCTTTTATGTGAGTTTTGCTGCACCGTTCATCCTTGTGTTTGTTTCAAATAACCTTGCTAGCCTAAACCTTGTATCGAGAGGGAATACTTCTCATGCATCCAAAATCCTTGAGCCAACCACTATGCCATTTGTGTCCACCATACCTACCTACTACATGGTATTTATCCGCCATTCCAAAGTAAATTGCTTGAGTGCTACCTTTAAATTCCATCATTCACCTTTACAATATATAGCTCATGGGACAAATAGCTTTAAAACTATTGTGGTATTGAATATGTACTTATGCACTTTATCTCTTATTAAGTTGCTTGTTGTGCGATAACCATGCTTCGGGGACGCCATCAACTATTCTTTGTTGAATATCATGTGAGTTGCTATGCATGTCCGTCTTGTCTCGAAGTAAGAGAGATCTACCACCTTTATGGTTGGAGCATGCATATTGTTAGAGAAGAACATTGGGCCGCTAACTAAAGCCATGATTCATGGTGGAAGTTTCAGTTTTGGACATATATCCTCAATCTCATATGAGAATAATAATTGTTGCCACATGCTTATGCATTAAAGAGGAGTCCATTATCCGTTGTCCATGTTGTCCCGGTATGGATGTCTAAGTTGAGAATAATCAAAAGCGAGAAATCCAAAATGCGAGCTTTCTCCTTAGACCTTTGTACAGGCGGCATGGAGGTACCCCATTGTGACACTTGGTTAAAACATGTGTATTGCGATGATCCGGTAGTCCAAGCTAATTAGGACAAGGTGCGGGCACTATTAGTATACTATGCATGAGGCTTGCAACTTGTAAGATATAATTTTCATAACTCATAAGCTTTATTACTACCGTTGACAAAATTGTTTCATGTTTTCAAAATAAAAGCTCTAGCACAAATATAGCAATCGATGCTTTCCTCTTTGAAGGGCCATTCTTTTTACTTTTATGTTGAGTCAGTTCACCTATCTCTCTCCACCTCAAGAAGCAAACACTTGTGTGAACTGTGCATTGATTTCTACATACTTGCATATTGCACTTGTTATATTACTCTATGTTGACAATTATCCATGAGATATACATGTTACAAGTTGAAAGCAACCGCTGAAACTTAATCTTCCTTTGTGTTGCTTCAATACCTTTACTTTGATTTATTGCTTTATGAGTTAACTCTTATGCAAGACTTATTGATGCTTGTCTTGAAGTACTATTCATGAAAAGTCTTTGCTTTATGATTCACTTGTTTACTCATGTCATTACCTTTGTTTTGATCGCTGCATTCATTACATATGTTTACAAATAGTATGATCAAGGTTATGATGGCATGTCACTTCAGAAATTATCTTTGTTATCGTTTTACCTGCTCGGGACGAGCGTAACTAAGCTTGGGGATGCTGATACGTCTCCGACGTATCGATAATTTCTTATGTTCCATGCCACATTATTGATGATATCTACATGTTTTATGCACACTTTATGTCATATTCGTGCATTTTCTGGAACTAACCTATTAACAAGATGCCGAAGAGCCGCTTGCTGTTTTCTGCTGTTTTTGGTTTCGAAATCCTAGTAACGAAATATTCTCGGAATTGGACGAAATCAACGCCCGGGGTCCTATTTTGCCACGAAGCTTCCGGAAGACCGAAAGGGATACGAAGTGGGGCGACGAGGCGCCGCCACCATAGGGCGCGCGGCCGGAGGGGGCCCGCGCGCCCTATGGTGTGGGCCCCTCGTCGGCCCTCCGACTCGCCCTTCCGCATACTTATAGCCTCCGTCGCGAAACCCCGATACGAAGAACCACGATACGGAAAACCTTTCGGAGACGCCGCCGCCGCCAATCCCATCTCGGGGGATTCTCGGAGATCTCCTCCGGCACCCTGCCGAGAGGGGATTCATCTCCCGGAGGACTCTTCACCGCCATGGTCGCCTCCGGAGTGATGAGTGAGTAGTTCACCCCTGGACTATGGGTCCATAGCAGTAGCTAGATGGTTGTCTTCTCCTCATTGTGCTTCATTGTTGGATCTTGTGAGCTGCCTAACATGATCAAGATCATCTATCTCGTAATACTATATGTTGTGTTTGTCGGGATCCGATGGATAGAGAATACCATGTTATGTTAATTATCAAGTTATTACCTATGTGTTGTTTATGATCTTGCATGCTCTCCATTATTAGTAGAGGCTCGGCCAAGTTGATACTAGTAACTCCAAGAGGGAGTATTTATGCTCGATAGTGGGTTCATGCCGCATTGATATCCGGGGGAGTGACGAAACCCCTAAGGTTGTGTTGTGTCTGTTGCCACTAGGGATAAAACATTGATGCTATGTCCGAGGATGTAGTTATTGATTACATTACGCACCATACTTAATGCAATTGTCTCGTTGTTAGCAACTTAATACTGGAGGGGGTTCGGATGATAACCTCGAAGGTGGACTTTTTAGGCATAGATGCAGCTGGATGGCGGTCTATGTACTTTGTCGTAATGCCCAATTAAATCTCACTTGTACTTATCATGACATGTATGTGCATTGTTATGCCCTCTCTATTTGTCAATTGCCCGATCGTAATTTGTTCACCCAACATGCTTTTATCTTATGGGAGAGACACCTCTAGTGAACTATGGACCCCGGTCCATTCTTTTATACTCGAAATACAAATCTGCTGCAATACTTGTTCTTTACTCGTTTTCTTGCAAACAATCATCTTCCACACAATACGGTTAACCCTTTGTTACAGCAAGCCGCTGAGATTGACAACCTCACTGTTTCGTTGGGGCAAAGTACTTTGGTTGTGTTGTGCCGGTTCCACGTTGGCGCCGGAATCTCCGGTGTTGCGCCGCACTACATCCCGCCGCCATCAACCTTCAACGTGCTTCTTGACTCCTACTGGTTCGATTAAACCTTGGTTTCTAACTGAGGGAAACTTGCCTCTGTGCGCATCACACCTTCCTCTTGGGGTTCCCAACGGACGTGTCAATTACACGCATCACCGCCCTCATCTCTGTCCTTACCAGGGTGGCGCCCAAGTCCTACCATGTTGATGTTGAACGAGAATCTTGGCTGGCACCTCCCAGGGTACGTGCACTCCACCATGTCAACGGCGTATGCCGGTGAATTCGGCACTTCTGGTGCTGCCAACGCGAATGGCAGCGGCGGTCGGGACTGGAGTGGCATCTCTCCTTGGTGAGTCCCTAGAGCTGGTCCTGACGGAGAGTACTGATGCCTCATGATTTCCGGGATCACGCGAAGAGCGACACGCTCCAAAGTGTTCACCAGGTCTCAGAATGGCGGTGCAGCGAATGAGCTACCATGAAGTTAATCTCCTGACGCAGAGACCTGGTGCGTTCTTCTGATGGGGCGGACAGGTCCACTCCATCGAGCGCGCCTTCAGGTGAGAACCCTTTCCACCTGATGCCATGTGAGCGGGTTCTGTGAAAAGAGCCGATGAGATCGGCTTCGAGGATCGCTTTGACCTCGTCATACTTCTTCTTGAGCTCCTCGGTCAGATCCTCGTACGTGATCGGAGTGCCTTCCGCCATCTCAGATGTAGATGGCGATGCGGTTGATGTCGAAGACTGTCCCACCGGGCGTGCCAGAATGTGTTGCGGTCAGAAACCCACCGGCGAGCAGCGACGGGCAACACGGTAGAGCCGGGAGGCTCCCAGGACTGCAGTTGGCCCTGGTCCCTCCGAGCGACGGCCCGCAAAGACTCGGCACGCACGTCCGATGCTGGTGCAAGGGCGTGCCACCTGACCTATACCTGGTCAGGAAGGTGTTGGATGTGCCTCGCTTAGTTTCCTGCATGGCATACACGTAAACATTAAATACGAGCCTCGATCGGCTCTCGGGTTGTCTCGTGAATCGGCTCAAAGAGCCGATCCACCCATGATCCGTACGAGGTGTACAAATATATGGTGGTCCTGCTTGATCAAAATAAAGCTAAAACGACCTACTATGATTTAGGGTTTTCACCACATAATCGGAACATCCTACTCGTGATTGAGCCTGGCGGCCACGCACGGTGATCGTAAACCGACCCTAGACAAGGCCTAAAAACCAACACGAAGTTGATCCCCGGAACATCCTGTCTAGGGCTAGCAAACTACACCCTACGCGCCACTGGATCCTTCAACCCGTTTGTAAGGCCTAACTATGCAGATATTAAACTAATCCTTGAAGAACAAGGAGCAATCATAACAGATCGGATCTACTAAATAACGATCAAGCGGGGTGCCGCCCTTACACCTAAGATAGGTGTAAGGACGGCTAGACGTCTAAGGGTTGCACGGACGAAAGCATATGATACTATGAAGCAATGCTAACCCTAACACATCTATGATAACTACGTTGCTCGCCATCAACAAGGCTTCAACACGAGCAACGCATGAACGACGAATAAACGTGTACTTCCTAGATCGCAAGCAGCATGATGCTTACCCGGAAGAAAACCCTCGAGACAAGGGAGTTGGCGATGCGCCTAGATTGGTTTGTGGTGAACGTGATTGTTGTTTATTTCATAAACCCTGGATACATATTTATAGTCCGTAGACTTTCTAACGTGGGAATAATCCCAACCGGGCACGAGCCAAACTCTATCTAATCGACACGTATCCTACTATGTTACAGATACACTGGCAAACTAGCCCAAACTTTGCATATAAGGCCGATTCATGTATTTCTTCCATGTATATCCTTCAAGCCCATCTTCAATCGCGGCCCACCTCTGATCCGGTCAAATTCTGGTGATAACACTATCTTCGTATAGAAGACCATCTGTATGAAATTTGAGGTCATTTAGAGAAGGTCGAAAAAACCTAACTTGTTACAAAAGCTAGTTTCAGGGAGACCAAACGTCATGCGCTTAAGCAAAGTGATTTTTTTGAACATCTCCAAATGACCCCAAATTTTCCATACATGATGCCATACGTGTAACAACAAGGAATATCCAAAAATTGTCAAAAACTTTTGCTGAACCGTATAGCTCTATCAAAAAAAAAACATCACCATGGTGCCAGTAAATTTTTTAGTTACAAACTTTCGTATTTTACCAAACCTTCAACAGGAAACTTGTTTCAAATTCATTTTGGCGTACAAGAAACAAATCCCACCTTGATTCGAGCACCAAAGCCTCCAAACGATGCCGATATCGGCATGGTCAGGACGGCTATGCTCACCGCCACTGCTAGGTCACCGTCGGGATGCACCCTCAATCCCGTCCCCTCATTCGATCACTGACACACCAGATATACCGCCGAGGCCAATGCCGAACGTACATGATGATGCCAATGCCGAACATGCACGCCGCTGTGGGCACGGCCACGCCGCCCCGCTATGTTGGACGCGACAGACCACCGCGAAGTCTTTCCCTTCGCCACCACACTCCCCTAGCACCCATTTGTACACGCCAGAAAGGAGAGACACTAGTTATCTCTACATTACTCGTGTTCGTGTCCGACACCGTCAGTCAAAGTGTTGAGGTAGTCGTCGATGTCCTAGATCATTTCTTCTCTTCTTTGCATGGTTAAGCGCGTCTAGTTCATATCTATCTAATGCGTCTGGTCTCGCCTCATGCAGTTCTTTGTGGACGTCGATCTCATCTCGGCACCCCGCAGGCCACCTCCTCCGTGTCATCGTTGTAGAGCTCCGTTTAAAAATCTAATCCTACCCGTGTATTGCCCCTTGTGTCAGCGTCATGGCCCCACATGTCAATCGATATACCGAAGCACCACTCGTCCGTGTTTTGGTCAGGGATACGACGATGCTTATGGTCAAACAAAGATGGATGGTCTGACGTGTCTTTGCGGGCTCTACGTGGTCCCACTAGTTAGTAGATAATGGTCAAAGTTGTTGACCAGTCGGGCAAACAGCCGTTCCAGCACTTGTGAGGGCTTCAGACAATGGCTTGGGCAAAACTGACGAAAAACTAAGCGGCTGGGGAAAACTGAGCACAACTAAGGACCCGAGGGCATGGAAATAGAAAACCACATTTTTTTAATCATGAAAACTAAATCTTTAGGGCTTGTTTGGTACTAGAGTTTTAGTGTGGATTAGCGGGGATAATCCGCTCCAAACTTCAGATCCTCACTTAGACCTTGTTTGGTACTAGAGTTTTAGTGGGGATTAGCAGGGATGATTCGCTTGAAACTTCCCACTTACTCCAAATGCATGTTTGGTGCTAGAGTATGAGTTAGTTTAATTCCCCCTTATCCCCACTTTTCTCCAAATTTTAGTGTATTTTTTTCAATCCCCGATACTCTATCCCTACCTAGTGGATTGACGATAGAGTTTTGTGGTGATTGTGTGACAACAAAGATTTATCCAGTACTCTAGAGTATTATCCCCACTAATTCTCACTAAAACACTAGTATCAAACACGGCCTTAGGGATATTGTTTCGTTGTTTAGACTTCTTTTTGTTCTTCAAAACATTAGACCTTATATATTGCCCATCTTCGTGTCAATTCCTACGCCACTGCCTATCGTCTACGCGACAAGAGGAACATGCAGAAAATGATTTCCACCTCCATGGATGTTTGTTGATCGTAATTGGTTGTGTCTGATCTTCTATGGTGAAAACCAAGTTCTGGCCTTAATTGGTTGTGTCTAGCAATAACCTTGTTGAAGACATTGTTTTGTGAGCGCGGACTTTTTTTAGTGTGAAAACCCATGATATATGATCAGTGTGACGATGGTGCTTGTGCACTGTTTTCTTCTTGGAGACGTCGTTTTTGGAGAATATGGATTTCTGGTGTTTTTTTGCTGGTGTTTGGTTCGCTCCGACAAGGCATATATCTCTGTAGCGGGACTTTTCTTTTTATGTAAATTTTTCTTTCTTTTTTTAGTTGTGTGTATCCGTAATGGCATTAGGGTATTGCGTTGTTGTAGAGGCTAAATGTAATTGATATTTTCGTGATATTAATACGCTTTATCGAAAAATGAATGTTTGCATATAGCGTAATCCAGGGACGAAATGGGAGCGAGAGAGCCATAAAACAGTTACAGGATCCCAGAGCTCCAGGTGAAGACACATTGGACGCCTAGGTGTTCTTACGCGGATAGAACGAGCCAGTCGCCAATTGACAAGTCACCGGCGATCCCTCAGCCCTGTGGATTCCCGCGACGGTGTTCGCCGGCGGTCGCACCTGGTGGAGGCTACCGACTTCCCGAGTAGTACACTAGCTCGTGGACTTTATTTGGTCGTAAATGATGTGACCGATTAGCTAGGTGCGACTCGCACGAGATTGACCTTTACGTTTCTCCGATAAACATGGGTAGACTGTATAAGACATGCATGGGTTAATATAGTTTAGCCAAGTTTATATGGATACCAAGATAGGCGTCGCTTTGTGTCTAGTGTCATTCGTTTGCCACTTTCTATTTACTTTGGCGATGCATGCACTGGTAGAAAAACGGCCATTGGTCGCGGTTCGCAACTGCCATTAGTCGCGGTTGCGCAACCGCGACCAATTATGCGCGACTAAAGGCCCCCCCTTTAGTCGCGGTTCCTTACGAACGCGACTAAAGGCCCGTCCACGTGGGCAGCAGGCGAGCGCCAGGGCGGAGGACCTTTAGTCGCGGTTCTTCTGGCCAACCGCGACTAAAGGCCTCCGCAGGTTTAGGGTTTTAGCCCCCCCCCCCCCCCAAACCTGGTTTCTTTTTAATTTGTATTGTTTTATTTCTTTTGGGTTTTAATTTTGAAGGAGTTTCACATATTCTACGGTACTACATATATACATGCATATGAATGTACAATTTCAAACAAATTTGAAATTAGAACCAAAAAGAATTCAAGAGGAATATACAATATATATTCAATATTGGATGACCATATACAATTTTGAACAAGTTTCCATCCATAATTTAGTGCATATGAAGTTCTACGTCCTCTACGTAGTGTTCTCCTCTACGATCGATGACTTCCCTCGCGAACCATCCAGCTAGTTCCTCTTGAAGTGGTCGGAAGCGTGCTTCGGACTAAGCGTCTTCCGGAGGTTATTCCTCTTGATGTTGGTCTCATCCGACTGGTCCCGCTCATTGGTGTATCTCCGGATCCTCTCACAAACATAGTATCCACATAGATTGGTCCCCGGTGGCTGAATATCCCCAGTCCCGAGCATCTGCCCTTCTAAATTGTAGCTCTTTTTGAATTCACCGACCTTTTGATCTACGAACCGTCTCCAAACCCTACGAGGCAAAGAAAATTAAATGAACAAGAGAGTTATTAATTAGTTACATGATATTAGGAAATGAACGAAATAGGCCGATCGATATAGAGCGCAAATGAATGAAAATAATTACTTTTGCATCATTTTTCTCATGTCGGCCCAAAGCGCCGCATCCATATTCAGAGAGTCGTGGATGAGAACTGTGGAGGTGTGAAATTGAATTACCATCAGAATCCAGTGGAACCTGCGGACACGATACATGCACAGTCATGCATAACTCATCGATTAGCCACATATCATGCATGGAGTAAACAAAAGAGAATGTGCTCAAGACAGAAACACTCACCCAAAATGGTAAGGAAATAGAATATCACTTTTGAGTTCCTGTTTTCTAAGAAACCGCCATAGGTCTTCCTCCACGTCGGCGGGGTGGTGTTCTAACACATATGAATTAACGATGTGTGGGTCAATGAACCCAACATCATCGATGTTCCTTATTCGCATTTCCCGCTTCTTCATTCTACATAATAGCGTACACAACAAGATAGTTAGGACAATATATATATATATATATATATATATATATATATATATATATATATATATATATATATATATACCAGCACTATTCTGCAACCGGTTGCAGAATAATATTCTGAGCACCGACTTGGACTTCTCTGGACACAAGGTTGAACTTCCTGGATGAGAGGGTTGACCTTTCTGTTGGAACTTACCTGAACTTCCCATTTTCTTCAGAGTTACTGATTGTACTACGACTTTCTCAACCGTTAGTCGGAATTGTGCAAGTGATATACCGTTGGATAGATAATGAAAAACCGCAACTTTTTTATGTTCACAGCTTTCGCAGATTACGCATGGTTTAAATTTAATTTTGAAAATACAAAAACGCTTCTATATGGCCAGAAAACGAAATTTTAGTTTGATTTTTGAATCGCTTACCGAAAATGTACAAATGATATACCGTTAGATAGATAATGAAATTGCGCAACTTTTTCATGTTTTACGTTTTTTCAAAATCCTCACAGTTTTTAAACAATTTTGAAAATACCAAAATTCGGACGTACTTAAAAACGAGCGGACAGTAATTTGGATGTTTTGTTTCGACCGTTTGTCGGAATGATGCAAATGATATGGCGTTGGAAAGCTATGAACTAGGCGCAACTTTCTTATTCCAATTGTTTTCTCTAATTCGTTACAGTTTAAGAGAAAAACTTGAATTACTGTCCGCCCGTTTTATGTGACGGGCACGGAATGATTATCCACACGATTTTTATCCGGTATATTTAAACAATGCAAATGATATACGGTTGGAAAGAGGTCAAGATGGCGCATCTTTTTCATATGTACCATTTTTGCCAAATCCGAACGGTTTAAAAGTAATTTTAGAAGTTTTGAACATGTTTCCGGTATATTTTGTGGGATAACGATTTGAATTTGGTGGATTAGATCCATTTATTTATTGTAAAATGTTGTAGGTAATGAAATTAGACATATGCTCTATCATATAAAGCTTTTGGTGACAATGATTGAAGTGGTTGGTTATCAAATTGATGAGATTTCCACAATAGATTTCCGCCCCGTAAAAACAGAGCATTGAACTTCCCTCGACATGAACTTGCACTTCTAGGGAACTGTGGTTGTACTTCTCGGCGTTGTTTCACGAAAGTGGTCAGTAAAATGACTATAAGTTTCTCATACGGTGTCCGTTTGAGGTCCACAACCACACACAATGCTCAGCACACACACGCGCATGTGAACTTCCCGCGACATGTCCTTGTACTTCTTGGCCTTCGTGGTTGTACTTCCTGGAAATGTTTTGATACTAGTGTGTTTTACAAAAACTAGCATGTGTGCTTCAAAATGATAATTTTAGATTGTCCCTATATTCTATTTAAGAGATTATGCACTTCCCGGATCTTAATATTTGAACTTCACAATGTTGCTAGGTGAACTTATGTGGGGATATTTTCTTCATGTAATTACCGCTTGGTCTTCCTGTTGTCTCCACTTTGTACTTCTCGGAATCACTTGCTCGTACTTCCTCGCAGATGACAGGATTATTTTGTTTTTTCTACATTTGGACTTTGTCGCGTTTCTTGTACTTCCTATATTAAGTGGGTGTATTGCTCGTGTCGAATGGTTGTACTTCTCATTGTCAAGTATATGAACTTTCTTATGGGTTATGGGATTATTATTGTTTTTTACTATGTGAACTTATGTGGTGGTATTTTCTTTGAACACTGTTAATTCATGTAATTACCGCTTGTACTTCATGTTGTCTCCGCCTGTACTTCTCGGAATCACTGCTCGTACTTCCTTGCAGCTGTCGCGATTATTTTGTTTTTTCTACATTTGGACTGGTTTCTTGTAATTCCTGAAATAAGTGGGTGTATTGCTCGTGTCAAATGGTTGTACTTCTGGTTGTCAAGTATATGAACTTCTTTACGGGTGACGAGATTATTATTGTTTTTTGCTATGTGAACTTATGTGGGAGTATTTTTTTGAACACTTTTAATTCATGTAATTACCGCTTGTACTTCCTGTTGGCTCCGCCTGTACTTCTCAGAATCACTGCTCGTACTTCCTCGCAGATGACGGGATTATTTTGTTTTTTCTACATTTGGACTTTGTCGGGTTTCTTGTACTTCTTATATTAAGTGGGTGTACTGCTCGTGCCGAATGGTTGTGCTTCTCGTTGTCAAGTATATGAACTTCCTCGCGGGTGACGGGATTTTTTTTTTGTACATTTGGATTTTCTTGGTTTTCTGGTACTTCATATATTAAGCAGGTGTACTGCTCGTGTCGAATGCTTGTACTTCTCAACGTCAAGTAGATGTACTTCTCACCGTCAAGTATTTGAAGTTCCTTGTGGATGACAAGATTTTTTTTGTTTTTTCTACATTTAGATTTTGTCTTTTTTGTGTACTTTTTATGCTAAGTGATTGCACTGATCGTGTCAAATGATTGTACTTCTCATCGTCAAGTATTTGAACTTCCTCGCGGATGATTAGATTATTTTCTTTTTTGTACATTTGTTTTTTTCGGTTGTCTTGTACTTCCTATGATAAGTAGTTGTACTGCTCATCTCGAATGGTTGTACTTCTCATCCTTGATTATTAGAACTTCCTCGCGGATGATAGGATTTTTTTTTTGCACTTCCAAAATCGGCGCTTTGTACTTCCCATAGTCACCGCTTGTACTTCCCGTGAGATAATAAAATTGGATGATTTTTTATTATTTTTTATGTGCTACGAGGTGGATCGTGTAGTTACCAAAACTAATTAAGCGTGTGTTCCAATGTTTCACCTGTGTACTTCAGGAAAATTATATTTTACTATTTTATGTGTACGTTGAACTTCTAGGAAGAGAAGATTTATACTTTCTAATCCTGAGTTGGTGTACTTCCATGTGCTGTTGTGTGTACTTCCATTGTAATTACCTTTGTTCTTATTTTCTCTTAACTTAAGTGTACTCCTCAAGATCGTAGTTTTGAACTTCCAAACGTTGAGGGTGCATCAACGATGGGCTAGGTCGGCGCTCGGATAGTCGACGCAACGCCACGCCGGATGAATGGAAATGTAAATTTTTCAAAACCGTACCATTTTTCCCATAGCGATTTTTTTTCAAATGGTATTATTTATTTATTGCACTTCATGGTATTTTTTTCACTTTCAAGCTTCACATGTGTACTGCATGACTTTACTACTTGTTATTTTTCTTGTATTTCTCGTAGATTTTATTCTTTTCATATTGTTATTGTGTATTCGTCCAATTTCACTTCAGAAATCAAAGTCCTATACTTCCCACTAAATCTTGTGTGTACTTCTAGCACTTCCGTGCATTTTTTTAGGAATTGATTTAATGTCAAATGTTTTACACCCAATACCCATGCCCTCCCTGAAAATAAAACACTATACTCAATACAAGTTATGTGTATTGCCCGTCGGATGCAAGTGTATTGCTCGGTGACATAAAATATCACCAAAACTAAAATCAAGATAGTCGGATAGAATCAATCACAACTACTCCATCCGATCGGAATAGATCAACGCGGTGTTGAGGCAAGGCTAGCGTAGTACGCATTAGACCCGCGTCGATTAAATGCGACTACAGGTCGTAAAAGACAGTAATGTTTAAAATAACTATAATGTAGGCCGATGCAAGCACATGATTGAGTAGATTCAACACATACTTACAAGTACAAACAAATTTAATAATACAAGGCAGCACCCGGCCGACCGAAGACCAACACCATCGGCGAGCGTATGTGCGACAATTATCTCTCCACTGCTAGAACTAATTTTTCTGCCAAAAAATCACGTCCATGCTACATATATCTATCTTTTATCACACAACTAATACCTTTATTAATCTCAAGGAAAGTACATAATGATGCTTATCAGAATTCAGAAGTACAAGTGAATCACTAACATAAGTTCAGGTCTAAGAAAAAACAAGACAATAATATCTGCACCGATTGTATTTCCTAATGTGCGTGTATTGCTATCGTTTGAATCAAAGAGAAACTAGCAGTACCAGTTCTTGTCCACGCTGCATGAGCTGTAGAAAAAAAGTATATTAGGTAGAAGCTACAGTATCTATCCTACAAGTGAAATAACCTTCAGAGAAGAACCGGCTTTAAGCCAACCTTAATGTGTCGTACAGCACCCGGCCACCCCGTCCATCCTGAACTGCTATAACCTTCAGAGAAGAACCGGCTTCTTTCCCATGTTCATGTTCATGTTCTGAACTGCTATATCCCTAGTATTAGTTAACTGTCATGCCCAGTTCTGAAACTGCCGTGGTTGCTGCTCTTACAAAATCTAAACCTTATTTTCTGAAACCAAAAATCTACTCAATACCCTTTATCACAGCTAATGTCTTTTATCACCAGGGAAGTATGGTGTGATGTTTACCAGAAGTACATGTCGATGACAAACAAAAGTTCAGGTCTAAGAAATTCAAGAGAATGATATCTTCACCAAGTGCTATGTGAACGAAGGAGGCTGACGCAACGCGTGGGGAGAAGTTCGGCCGGCCGGCCAGCAGCGCGTGGATGTAGGTGGTGACGGCGCTACTGCTCCAAGGCACGGCGAGCACGAAGGCGGCGTCCAAGAGGATGCACGGGAGCCACACATCTCCCAGCCTCCCAGGCAACCGTCGCGCCATGACTGTAGCCCGCTACGCGCACGAGTTGTACTGTACGGCTACGCGCGCGCAGCCGCCAGCCACGACGGCATGCGCGAACCGCGCGGCCGCGAGCCTCAGCTCCGTCGCCCTCTCTCCCCGCCTGATGCGCTGCCGCGTCGCTGCCAATCTACGCCGCCTGTCGCGCTGTGCTGCCGACGTCGCCTGCGCCTGGAGCTGGCGTGGCGGCGCATCGGGACTCGCCGGCCGAAAGGGAGCCGAGGCGTGGGCGGATTTGGGGGCGGCGTGGTGGGGATTTTTCGACCAAGCTCGAGGCGGCGGCGCGTGAGACTTCCAGGCGGCGGCGCAGGGGTTTGTAGGTGGCGTCGCGGAGGTCCTCGACGCAGGGGCGCGCGAGCCCGTCAGGTGGCGGAGCCGTAGGCAAGCAGGCAGCGGCGCGGGCGCCCTCTAGGCCGACAGTGTGGTGGCCGGCGTCCGGTCATGGAGGCGGCGGGAGGCAGGAAGGTGGGGAGTGGATTGGTGGTCGTACGGGGGTGGGTAGGTGGGGTTCGTGACGTCGGCGTTGGGGACTTCGTGGGGTTTTTTCCCTCTGGATCGGGTCGCCACCCTATATACAGCGAAAAGATGCTCAGAATAATATTTTGAGCACCGGTTTCGAATAGTGCGACCATATATATATATATATATATATATATATATATATATATATATATATATATATATATATATATATATATATATATATATATATATAGTGCAGGCAATGAACGAGATGGGGTAGAAATTAATAAATCACTTACGTAACGTAGCAACCGATGATAGATTTGTCGAGGTCGCGCAGATTGAACAGCTGGAACAATTCACTCCGATGAATTGTTATATAGTAATGTTTGAAGTGATGCGCATATCTAACTTCCGCATAAATATAGTCTTTGGCGTTTTTAAGTTTTATGTAACCCTTGTACCAATTTAGCAGACCTTTCATTTGTCGAGGTAGATCCTCTTCCTGCGCAGGCTCGACGAGAGGGCCATTCTTCACATATGTAAATACTACGTCCTTCATTGGCGCCTCATCAAGGCCTAACAGTGCACGAAGAGTGATACCTAAGGTGGCCGCTTGTTCTCTGGCACTCGTTACAGTCAATCCATGTGCTGCCGCAGCTGCTATGATATCGGGGGCTGATACGTCCAAAACGTATCTACTTTCCCGAACACTTTTGCTATTGTTTTGCCTCTAATTTGTGTATTTTGGATGCAACTAACACGGACTAACGCTGTTTTCAGCAGAACACTTTTTGCTATTTGCTTTCGCTCTAATTTGTGTATTTTGGATGCAACTAACACGGACTAACGCTGTTTTCAGCAGAACTGTTCCCTGGGTGTCTCGTTTAAAAGTGCAAATTCAACTTTCGTGAAAACCT
>NC_061514.1:294582522-294627649 GCF_022539505.1 Lolium rigidum | reverse complement strand
AGGTATGGTGGACACAATTGGCATAGTGGTTGGCTCAAGTATTTTGGATGCATGAGAAGTATTCCCTCTCGATACAAGGTTTAGGCTAGCAAGGTTATTTGAAACAAACACAAGGATGAACGGTACAGCAAAACTCACATAAAAGACATATTGTAAACATTATAAGACTCCATACCGTCTTCCTTGTTGTTCAAAACTCAATACTAGATATTATCTAGACTCTAGAGAAACCAAATATGCGAACCAAATTAGCAAGCTCTAAGTGTTTTTTCATTAATGGGTGCAAAGTATATGATGCAAGAGCTTAAACATGAGCACAACAATTGCCAAGTATCAAATTATCCAAGACATTTTAGAGTTACTACATGTAGTATTTTCCAATTCCAACCATATAAGAATTTAACGAAGAAGAAACTTCGCCATGAATACTATGAGTAGAGCCTAAGGACATATTTGTCCATATGCTACAGCGGAGCGTGTCTCTCTCCCATAAAGTGAATGCTAGGATCCATTTTATTCAAACAAAACAAAAAACAAAAACAAACCGACGCTCCAAGCAAAGTGCATAAGATGTGACGGAATAAAAATATAGTTTCGGGGGAGGAACTTTGATAATGTTGTCGATGAAGAAGGGGATGCCTTGGGCACCCCAAGCTTAGGCAGCTAGGTCTTCTTAAAATATGCAGGGGTGAACCACCGGGGCATCCCAAGCTTAGAACTTTCACTCTCCTTGATCATATTGCATCATACTCCTCTCTTGATCCTTGAAAACTTCCTCCACACCAAACTCGAAACAACTCATTAGAGGGTTAGTGCATAATAAAAATTCACATGTTCGGAGGTGACACAATCATTCTTAACACTTTTGGACATTGCATAAAGCTACTTGGACATTAATGGATCAAAGACATTCATCCAACATAGCAAAAGAGGCAATGCGAAATAAAAGGCAGAATGCTGTCAAAAACGGAGACAGTCCGTAAAGATGGATTTTATTAGGCCACCAGACTTGCTCAAATGAAAATGCTCAAATTGAATGAAAGTTGCGTACATATCTGAGGATCATGCACGTAAATTGGCTTAATTTTCTGAGCTACCTACAGAGAATTAGACCCAGATTCGTGACAGCAAAGAAATCTGTTTCTGCGCAGTAATCCAAATCTAGTATTCACTTTACTATCAAAGACTTTACTTGGCACAACAAAACATAAAACTAAGATAAGGAGAGGTTGCTACAGTAGTAAACAACTTCCAAGACACAAATATAAAACAAAATACTGTAGCAAAATAAACACATGGGTTATCTCCCAAGAAGTTCTTTCTTTATAGCCATTAAGATGGGCTCAGTAGTTTTTAAGATGCACTCGCAAGAAATAGTGGTTTAAGCAAAAGAGAGCATCAAGAGGCAAATTCAAAGCACATTTAAGTCTAACATGCTTCCTATGCATAGGAATCTTGTAAATAAACAAGTTCATGAAGAGCAAAGTGACAAGCATAGGAAGATAAAACAAGTGTAGCTTCAAAAATTTCAGCACATAGAGAGGCATTTTAGTAACATGAAAATTTCTACAACCATATTTTCCTCTCTCATAATAACTTTCAGTAGCAACATGAGCAAACTCAACAATATAACTATCACATAAAGCATTCTTATCATGAGTCTCATGCATAAAATTATTACTCTCCACATAAGCATAATCAATTTTATTAGTAATAGTGGGAGCAAATTCAACAAAGTAGCTGTCATTATTATTCTCCTCAAGTGTAGGAGGCATAGTATAATTACAACAAAATTTACTCTCCATAGTAGGTTGTACCAAAAGACCACTATTATAATCATCATAAATAGGAGGCAAAGTATCATCAAAGAAAATTTTCTCCTCAATGCTTGGGGGACTAAAAAGATCATGAAAACCAGCTTCCCCAAGCTTAGAACTTTCTATATCATTATCAACAATGGTGTTCAAAGCATTCATACTAATATTACTACCAGCATGCAAATAAGATTTCATAGGTTTTTTAATTTTCGCATCAAACCATCCATGTCTTAAATCAGGAAATAGAATAAGAAGCTCATTGTTGTCCATTATGCCAAACTAGTGTAAACAAGAAACAAAAAGATGCAATTGCAGGATCTAAAGGAAATAGCTTCGAGCACACACACACAACGGCGCCAGAAAAGTACTTTACCTGAAACCGGAGTATGAGTGCCTTTTTACCTTTCCTCCCCGGCAACGGCGCCAGAAAAGTGCTTGATGTCTACGGGAGCTTCTATTCTTGTAGACAGTGTTGGGCCTCCAAGAGCGAGAGGTTTGTAGAACGGCGGCAAGTTTCCCTTAAGTGGATCACCCAAGGTTTATCGATCTCGGGGAGGAAGAGGTCAAAGATATCCCTCTCAAGCAACCACTGCAACCACAAAGCAAGAAGTCTCTTGTGTCCCCAACACACCTAATAGGTGCACTAGTTCGGCGAAGAGATAGTGAAGTACGGGTGGTATGAATAAGTAGTAGCAACGGCACCGAGAAAAGTGCTTTGCCCGGGACGGTAAACAAGCGGTAGTAACGCAGCGGTGGTAACGCGATAAAACGAGTAAACAAGCGACAATAGCGGTATTTAGGAACAAGGCCTAGGGATTACACTTTCACTAGTGGACACTCTCAACATTGATCACATAACGAGAATAGATAAATGCATACTCTACACTCTTTTGTTGGATGATGAACACATTGCGTAGGATTACACGAACCCTCAATGCCGGAGTTAACAAGCTCCACAATTCAATGTTCATATTTAAATAACCTTAGAGTGCAAGAAAGATCAACACGACTAAACCAAGTACTAACATAGCATGCACTACTTTGTCACCTTCACGCCACGTAGGAGGAATAGATCATATCAATACTATCATAGCAATAGTTAACTTCACAATCTACAAGAGATCATGATCATAGCATACGCCAAGTACTAACACGGATGCACACCTTTGTCACCATTACACCGTGCGGGAGGAATAAAACTACTTTAATAACACATCACTAGAGTAGCACATAGATAAATTGTGATACAAAACACATTGCAATCATAAAGAGATATAAATAAGCACTTCACTACGCCATTCATAACGGTGAGTAAGTATTCTGTGAAATATAGCCTAAGAGACCCACACGGTGCACACACTGTCACCTTTACACACGTGGGACGGGGAGTCTCCGGAGATCACATAAGTAAAACTCACTTGACTAGCATAGTGACATCTAGATTACAAGCATCATCATATGAATCTCAATCATGTAAGGCAGCTCATGAGATTATTGTATTGAAGCACATAGGAGAGAGATGAACCACATAGCTACCGGTACAGCCCCGAGCCTCGATGGAGAACTACTCCCTCCTCATGGGAGCAGCAGCGGTGATCAAGATGGCGGTGGAGATGGCAGCGGTGTCGATGGAGAAGCCTTCGGGGCACTTCCCCGCTCCGGCGGGGTCCGGAACAGAGACTCCTGTCCCCCAGATCTTGGCTTCGCGATGGCGGCGGCTCTGGAAGGTTTTCCGTATCGTGGTTTTTCGCATCAGGGTTTTCTCGGCGGAGGCTTTAAATAGGCGGAAGGGCAGCCTCGGAGGGGGCCTGGGGGGCCCACACCATAGGGCGGCGCGGCCCCCCCCGGCCGCGCCGGGGTGTGGTGTGGGGCCCCCGAGGCTTCCCTCCGGTGGCTCTCGGGTGTTCCGGAAGGCTCCGGGAAAAATAGGGACCCGGGTCTTGATTTCGTCCAATTCGAGAATATTTCGTTACTAGGATTTACGAAACCAAAAACAGCAGAAAACGACAAGCGGCTCTTCGGCATCTTGTTAATAGGTTAGTTCCGGAAAATGCACGAATATGACATAAAGTGTGCATAAAACATGTAGGTATCATCAATAATATGGCATGGAACATAAGAAATTATCGATACGTCGGAGGCGTATCAAGGACACTCTCAACGTTGATCACATAACAGAATAGATAAATGCATACTCTACACTCTTGTTGGATGATGAACACATTGCGTAGGATTACACGAACCCTCAATGCCGGAGTTAACAAGCTTCAAAATTCAATGTTCATATTTAAATAACCTTAGAGTGCATGAAAGATCAATAAGACTAAACCAAGTACTAACATAGTATGCACACTGTCACCTTCACACTATGTAGGAGGAATAGATCACATCAATACCATCATAGCAATAGTTAACTTCACAATCTACAAGAGATCATAATCATAGCATACGCCAAGTACTAACACGGATGCACACACTGTCACCATTACACCGTGCAGGAGGAATAAAACTACTTTAATAACATTGCTAGAGTAGCACATAGATAAATTGTGATACAAAATACATTGCAATCATAAAGAGATATAAATAAGCACTTCACTATGCCATTCATAACGGTGAATAAGTATTACAGTGAAATATAGCCTAAGAGACCCACACGGTGCACACACTGTCACCTTTACACATGTGGGACAAGGAGTCTCCGGAGATCACATGAGTAAAATTCACTTGACTAGCATAATGACATCTAGATTACAAGCATCATCATATGAATCTCAATCATGTAAGGCAGCTCATGAGATTATTGTATTGAAGCACATAGGAGAGAGATGAACCACATAGCTACCGCTACAGCCCCGAGCCTCGATGGAGAACTACTCCCTCCTCATGGGAGACAACAGCGTTGATGGAGATGGCGGTGGTGTCGATGAAGGAGCCTTCCGGGGGCACTTCCCCGTTCCGGTAGGGTGCCGGAACAGAGACTCCTGTCCCCCAGATCTTGGCTTCGCGATGGCGGCGGCTCCGGAAGGTTTTCCGTATCGTGGTTCTTCGTATCGGGGTTTTATCGACGGAGGCTTTAAATAGGCGGAAGGGCAGCCTCGGAGGGGCCCGGGGGCCCACACCATAGGGCGGCGCGGCCCCCTCGGCCGCGCCGGGGTGTGGTGTGGGGCCCCCGGGGCTTCCCTCCGGCGGCTCTCGGGTGTTCCGGAAGGCTCGGGAAAAATAGGGACACGGGTCTTGATTTCGTCCAATTCCGAGAATATTTCGTTACTAGGATTTCGAAACCAAAAACAGCGAGAAAACAGACAAGCTGGCACTTCGACATCTTGTTAATAGGTTAGTTCCAGAAAATGCACGAATATGACATAAAGTGTGCATAAAACATGTAGGTATCATCAATAATATGGCATAGAACATAAGAAATTATCGATACGTCGGAGACGTATCACGTCATAATGTTGAAGAAGGATGGCGGGAACACCAACTCGAAACTGAGAAGACATTGGACCACATCGTTCTGTAACCGTGGTAGAACTTCTGGATTGATTACCTTCTGAGAGATTGCATTGAGGAATGCACATAGCTTCATAATGGCTACTCGAACATTTTCCGGCGAGAGCCCCTCAAAGCAATCGGAAGCAATTGCGTCATAATTACGTGGCGATCGTGAGACTTCGGGTTTTGGAACTTTTTCTCCGCCATGTTTATTATTCCCTTTATATTGGACGAGAATCCGGACGGGACCTTCATACTTGCTCGGGCATTCAAAAAAGATGACCTTCTCTTCTTTGGTCGAGCATAGGCGGCACGACCTTGAAACCATTCCGGATGCCGGTTATCGGGGTCTTTCAAACGTTGCTGGTCCTGCCGTGCTTCCTTTGTATCATTTGTCTTCCCATACACGCCCAAGAAGCTTAGGAGGTTCACGCAAATATTCTTCGTAACGTGCATCACGTCGATTGTAGAGCGGACTTCTAGGACTTCCCAATATTCTAGCTCCCAGAATATAGATTTCTTCTTCCACATGGTTGCGTGCCCGTCAGCTCCCTTCGGAACTGATTGTCCGCCAGGACCCTTTCCAAAGATGACTTTCAAATCCTTGACCATATCAAATACCTCGGCACCGATACGTTCGCAGGCTTCGGCCGGTGATCCGCCTTGCTCGTTGTAATGCTTGCCTTTCTTTCTTACTTGGATGAATTTTCGGAAGAAATCGACGATGCCCAAGGTACACGTTCTTCTTACAATTTGGCAAATGTACACTTTCGGTCTCATGTAAGCGAGTGCGTGCATGCATTGTATCCCTTATTTGACGATCCGGAAAGGTTACTAAGAGCGAGGCCAATCGTTGATGGTTACGAAAAGCAACGCTCGTAGGTCAAATTCCTCTTCTTTGTGCTCATCCCACACACGGACACCAGGTCTGCCCCACAACTGTAAAAGTTCATCAACTAATGGCCTTAGGTACACATCGATGTCGTTGCCGGGTTGCTTCGGACCTTGGATGAGCACTGGCATCATTATGAACTTCCGCTTCATGCACAACCAAGGAGGAAGGTTGTAGAAGCATAGAGTCACGGGCCAGGTGCTATGGCTGGAGCTCTGCTCGCCAAAAGGATTCATGCCATCTGTACTTAGACCAAATCTTATGTTCCTTGCGTCAGCTGCAAAATCTTTGAACTCTCTGTCGATCTTTCTCCATTGCGTTCCATCTGCGGGGTGTCTCAACTCCCCGTCGGACTTACGGTCCTCTTTATGCCATCACAACAACTTGGCATGCTCTTTGTTCTCGAACGGACGTTTCAACCGTGGTATTATAGGAGCATACCACATCACCTTGGCGGGAACCCTCTTCCCGGGTTTCCGGCCCTCAACATCGCCACCGGGGTCATCGCCTCGATCTTATAACGGAATGCGGTGCATACCGGGCATTCATTCAAATTCTCGTATTCACCGCGGTAGAGGATGCGGTCGTTGATGCATGCATGTATCTTGAGAACCTCTAAACCTAGAGGGCGGACAACCTTCTTTGCTTCGTACGTATCGGCGGGCAACTCGTTATTCTTTGGAAACATATTCTTCAACATTTTCAACAAGTTTTCAAATGCCGAGTCAGCTACACCCGCATGTGCCTTCCATTTCAGCAAATCCGAGTGTGCAGCCCAGCTTTTTCAGACCATCATCGCATCCGGGGTACAACGCCTTTCTGTGATCCTCTAACATGCGATCCAAATTCTCCCTCTCCTTTTCAGTTTCACAGCGTCTCCGTGCATCAGCAATGGTCCGACCAAGATCATCAATGGGCTCATCACGTGCCTCTTCTTCACCTTCCCCACCTTCCCCTTCACCTTCAGCATCCTCCATGAAAGTATCACCGAAATGAGCAAGATAGCTTTCATCGATGAAATCATCCCCTTCTTCATCTTCTTCCATTATAACCCCTCTTTCTCCATGCTTGGTCCAACAATTATAGCTTGGCATGAAACCGTGCCGAAGCGGTGCATGTGAACATCTCTTGAGGAAGAGTAACCCTTCGATTCTTACAGTTAACACATGGACAGATAACAAAACCCCCTGCTTGTTCGCATTAGCCACTACGAGGAAATCTTTCAAACCCGTAGTGAACTCGCCGGAGAGTCGGTTACCGTACATCCATTGCCGATTCATCTCGCATTATTATAATATAAAATATATAATTAACCATCATGCATTTGTTAAACTAACTAGCTACAAACAATATAAATTAAACAATGAACTACACACATGCATATTTTATCAATGACACATGAAAAGGTTCAAGTTGCTAACCGCGATCGAGGAGAAAAAAATAAATAAGGAAGCTCAAGTGTGGCTCCAACACTTCATATCATGTTTGTTTCATGCTCTTGGGGCATTTTTATCAAACACCTTGTGTGCATAAGAGGAACCAAAAGCAAACCTACACCCCCTTGTGAAGCTTATGAAGAGAAGTGGCACCAAGTGGCTAAGTCGTCGTGAGCTGAGGCCCTTTTATAGGGATGCGCCTTTAGTCCCGGTTGGCTCAGCCAATCGCGACTAAAGGCCTTCGAGGTCCTTTAGTCGCGGTTGGCCTGGCCAACCGCGACTAACGCCCCTCCCGTCCACCAGCTGGCCAGCGAGCTCGCTGGGCCCAGCTCTTTAGTCGCGGTTCGCCACACGAACCGCGACTAAAGACCCCATTAGTCGCGGTTCCTATATTTTGGCGACTAATGGGGCTTCCCGGAAGGCCATTTTTCTACCAGTGATATGCATCCGCGTGCGAAATTGCAAACCCCATGATGAAAATGGAACACATGCTAGCTAGCTGTACACGCATGTACATGTACGTACGACCATGCACGCGCAGAGGTTTGACCGGATGGAGTAGGCCGGACACTTGTGCTGCCAGTCTGCATCAAAAGTTCCAGGACCACACTACGGTGAGGTGGTACTTACGTACGTCGCTGTGCTCCCACGGTGCGACGCGCGCTGGATTGATGCCGAGATCGAGCAGGGAAGAAGGAGAAGGAGATCGAAGGAGAAAGTGACGCCTCCTATCAAACGTCTCGCTCACCCGCTCATGGCTAGCACCCCGGTACCAGGACGGCGATCGACGTGTGTAAATACGGTTCGTGACGACGAGACCGTGCCGCGCTTTGGGCGGCGGGTGCTTGCTTAATTTGACTTGGTTGTCTGGTTGATCGCCCCTGGATGCAGGTCCGAAGCCGAGGCTTCGTTTCGAGTCCAGGTCCAGGCCGACCAAGAAAGCGGCCGGCCGGCGCTGCGCTTCCGTTTCCCCTCTGCCGCGCCGCAGAGTGCAGAGCTCGTACGTCTCCGGCACGGCGGCGGGCCGCCGCTACCGTCCACTGGTGGCTCATCTGGTGCGGGAAAAGCTATCTTTCGTCCGGCATCGCCCGCGTGCGTGCCCATCCCACCCAACCCATGTATCGATACATCTGCGGCTCAGCTTTCAGCCGTCTTTGACTGTCCGACTCGCCGTACGAAGAGTGAGTGTGCCTGTCTCCACAACAGCGGTAGTAAGCTGCATGTTGGTACAAAAATTGTTTATCTAACCAGCAGGAAACTTCATCGTTTCAGCAGGGCCTAAAATTCCCGTTTCACACTTTGTAGTGTAGGAAAGTAATCCATAGCAATTTTGCAGGATTCATTCTTTTAAACCAACTCGAATCTATAGGAACAATTCCTATGGACTGAAATCCTAATAAACGTTGTTTGGTTGCGCAATACATGCCGCAGTTAAAATTATATAGGAGTCAAAACACAAGAATAAGTAATAAAAGTCGTTTGGTTGCACCAAAGAAAAAATGCTAAAATTCTCTATAGATATTCCGTGAATGTCATAGCTGCTACAGACGCGTAGGAAATTTTCAAATCTAACCTCTTGCCACAAATTCTATACGGTTGTAGTGTACGAAAGCGATCCATATGAATTTTGTAGGATTCATTCTTTTAAACCAATTGGAATCTATATGAACAATTCGTGTGGAGTGAAATCCTAAAATATTCTATTGATAATCAGTTGAACCAAAGGGGCCTTACGTTACACCAGTGAATGGCCCGGGGGATGGCGCTAGATTGCTTGGTCAACAAAATATTATGACTCACAATTTGGGAAAGTGTCATGGCCAATGTTACCCCCCCCTAGAATACGCATAGCATGCGTACCATATAAAGATCGTTGTATAAAATTGGCATCATTAAAAGTGTTTTCTACAAATCAACGATACTAATTAGGTGCAGTATAATGTGATTATGATTTTATTGCTTAATTTTGTCAATCAAAGTTCGTCTTCGAATACATAGGTATCTTATTAATCGAAACGGAGATAGCACGTATGAAAGAAGGTTCTCGGTGGGACACCGAGACCGACGATGTTACCTCATTGTGTGAAGCAAGTTGCAAAACCGAGCATATTTGACGTGCGACGTGTTTGGTTCTTGGACTCACCTTTGATCGATCGATTTCGTGTCGGTATTGGAATTTCATTTACGTGCTTTTTTTGTCGATACGATGAGGACGTACGTCGTCTCTCCAAAAAGTAGACGCACAGCACAAGTTAGTTATGTGACGTACGTAGAGATAAATAAACATGCCGTCGTGCATTTGTACGCTATGACGACGTCATAGTTTGTAGGGGATTTTCTTGCCGTCCCGCTTTTCCTTTTTGACCCTAGCATTTCAGCCGTACGTATCAAAACCAAACCAACTGAACTTAACAACTCGCAAGCTATCTAAGCTCGGGAGCATGCTTTACATGTCTATTAGGATAGACCATGTGCATGCATTTACCAAAGCAAAGAAAAACAAGTGTCAAACGCTTGACACTATGCACGTCTGACGACCTCATATCCATATAGACCTAGCTTATAGCTAGGTAAACTATCCTTGGCCGACCATCCCAGACACCATTTTGTCCCGTATGGAGCGTGCCCAGGAACAGGAAGGAAACTGCACCAACCCGCAAAGGTCAATCTAGTCTGAGTCGTACTACCAAGCTTTTAACCGGTCCCATCATTTACGACCAAAATGAAGTCCATGAACTAGTACTCGGAAAGTCGGTTGGTAGCCTCCACCAGGTGCGACCGCCTGTGAACCCACATGGCCGACGCTGGATCGCCGGTGACTTGTCAACCGGCGAGTGGCTTGTTCCGGCCAGGTAAGAATGCATGTACGTCCAATGTGTCTTCACCAGGAGCTCTGGGCTACTGTATGTATGTAACATTTGCTTATTCTTTTAAATTCATTTCCTGCGGCGACAACACAACCTGCTTGTAATTAGACGACTGGTCTTTCCCCTCCCCCGTTACAGTAGGGAGGAGCGACTTTGTGAACCAAGCCAGGAGGACCACCTCGCCGCCATCGAATCGTCGATTCCCTGCCCTCCGGCGGCCGCTCCGACGGTGGGAGGGTGGGGAATCGTCGATCCACGGCCTGTATATAGTGTAGGTTTCTCTAGGAGGCCTGCCGGCGGCGCGGAGGAGGTGGTGGTGCGGTCGGCGCGGTGTTTTGGGGAGATCAACCAGAAGTAACGAAGATGTTAAACGTGTTAGGGCTGGAGGATGGGTGATCAAATTGGGAAGTTTGACCATGAGTGAAATTTGACCTAAGATTAAGTGTAGTTAAAGTTAAAATGATCCATGTGAGATATTTAAGAAAAAATTAAAAAATTGAAGTTAACGGACGGCGTGGCTTGCGCCGAGGGTCTAGACGCCGATGGCCACGGGCTACGCGAGGGCCGGGCCTACGACGAAGGCCGACGTGGCACTCCCGAGGTCTTCGTTGAGGAGCTACACCGAGGGCTACCCTCGGCGTAGCCTTACGCCGACGGCCCATTGTGGCTACACTGAGGGTTTCCGGCCACCGGCGCCTTGCGCCATTCCTGTAGTGTCGGAAAGTTGGTACCCTCCATCAGGTGCGACTGCCGGCAAACCCACATGGCCGATGGTCGAGCGCCGGTGACTTGTCAACCAGCGAGTGGTTTGTTCCGGCCACATAAGAATGCATGGACGTTCAATGTGTCATCACCTAACATCTTCTTATTCTTCTAAATTCATTTCGTGCATCCGATTGTTGTACACCTACATTCATGTGAATTTATTATTACCGCTACTGATGCACTTAGGAACTCTTTGGTTTTTATCAACTGATCGAAAATCATAGAAATAGAAAAAACACATGAATATAATGTCATGGCAAGTTAATTTCTAAAGGAATGGAGTACGCACAAATTTGTCACGCAAGTCGTTTGGTTGCACCACCAGGAAAACTCACAAATACACGTACGAAATTTTCTAACAATTCTAACCTCTTGCTAGAAGTCATATAGAGCTCTAGTGTAGGAAGCTTGAACCAAATGGACTCAGTCTGAATTCCTAGGGACTGAAATCCTACAATTTTTTTGTTAAATCCTCTGAACCAAAGAGGCCATCACATTACACCAGTTGAATAGGCTGCTGGATGGTGCTATAATGCTTGATCAACAAAATATCATGACCGGTGATTTGGTAATGTGTCATGACGATGTCACCTTTTCTTTCTTTCTAGAATATGTATGACACGTGTATCATATATGTGTATATAAAAGAAGGATCGATGTGACACGGAGACCAATGTCACTAGATCATAATCGACTTTCAGTCAAACGTGCAATGTGTTTGGTCCTCGGGCTCACCCTCTATCACACGGTGATGGTAGCAAGGTGAATACGCTGGTAGCGGGTGGTGGTTGATCTCCTGGATGTATTTGGGTTTTTTGTTGATATGACGGGGACGTATGTCTCTCTGGCTAACGGGAATCTTCCAATAGTAGATGCACAACTAATATATGTGATGTCATACTTTATACTCCCTCCGTTCATAAATAAGTAGATATGTAAGAATTTTAAGATAAATTATACAGTAGATTAAAAGTGCATTGTACCCGCAAAAAGAAAAGTGCACTGAAAAGGTGTCAAGTATCATCTCCCCTCTTTAATTCTGTCACCTTCAATAAGCTAAATGCATGTAGAAAATAAAAAAAACCATTTGTTTGATGTTATTGGGCTTGATTCTCATCTGACGAGGGAAAAGCAAAGCTATCCTAGTTTAAAGCTCATTGGAAAGATAAGACATACAATATTTATGTGAACAAATATTGAGTCTGGCTCATCGGAGCTGCCACCTCAAGGTAAGTTCTGGGTGTTGGCCGACGACGATTCGGCCTCAAGTTCAGAGGCGGAGGACGAAGACGAAGCGGCGGTTCGGCGAATGCTTTCAGATATCTTTGCCGTTCTCCCTCACCGGATGATGACCGGGATCTGATTGAGACGGCTTCTAGCCTGGCCCGTCGTGCTTAGAAACGCCTGGATCGGCAGCGACGTCAATGCTCTGACGGCGGCATCTCTCCGGTCTATCAACCTCGTCTGCCTGTTCTCGAGCCAACAGCGTCCCCTATCGCCGCCGATGATGCTGCAGGGTGGGCGGTGGTTCAGCGACGACCCCGATCGTCCGATTTCAAATTTTCTTGCGCTGATCCGATTAATCCGGGGATTTCAAAAAAAATAGCTACTGGGCTCTTTTGCGAAATTTAACAAAAATAGAGCTTGTGTTCCAGGCCGACCTAGTCTACCCAACGCTGCCCTTCATGAGGCGCGCCGATCCAAGGCCCAATCTATTCAAGCGCTGCCCCAAAAAATTCCTAAAGACGCTGACATCGTTGCTGGGCGTGCTTGGCGTCGTAAGCTAGGGTTTTGGTGGGCACGTGCGAATTCCTCGGCTCGTGGCGGCTGTGATCGTGTGGGCGGCGGAGGTGAGGCTGCTCTAGCGATGAAGAATGGTGGTGGAGGCTTCGGTCCTGCTCGGGGAAACGGACCCGGCAGAGGTCGCAGTGACCGCGGTGATCGCGGTGATCGTGGCGGCCACCATGGTCCTGGGCGTGGTGCGGGTTTCAATGGCTCCAGCAATGGTTTCAATGGCCCGCCTGGGTTTTCTTATGGTCGAGGTGGAGGATACTCCTCTGGTCGTCAGGGGAATTTCGTGACTGGCGAATCGAGCGGCACGACTGAGGATCCGAATCATGTGAGGGGCAGGAGTTCTCTACGGAGTTCGGGTCTAACTTTGGGCAGTTCAATAGAGGTACAAATTCCAGTAATTTTCATCGCAATGGAGGTAACCAGCAGTACCTCCCTAGGTCTTATGGGAACAACAATTTCAATGCAAATTATCGGTATGGATACAATGGTAGTCGATCCAACTTTAATCAGTATCACAATAGTGGAGGGGGAAACAATGATCCAGTGGTTCAAAATGGTGCAAATCTGGCCGGTATTAATCCTGAGTTGCTTAAAGAAGCTATGCAGGGGATTGTTGCGGCATTGGCGGCAGAAGCACAGAGAGGAGGGGCTGAAGGGGTTCCACCGTCGGCTTTGGGTGCTGCGGTATCAGCGGGAGCACAAGCTGATGTTCCTGCGGTACAACAACCTCAAACTATAGCCACCGGTTTGCAGCTGACTCAACCCTTGCAGGTGGATTCAGTGCCAAAATCGGATGCTCCAAATCTTGCTAAGAAGGCTAAAAAGGCTGATAAGAATCCTTGTTTTTGATGCAAGCAACCGGGTGATACGTCTCAAACGTATCTATAATTTCTTATGTTCCATGCTACTTTTATGATGATACTCACATGTTTTATACACATTTTATGTCATTATTATGCATTTTCCGGCACTAACCTATTAACAAGATGCCGAAGCGCCAGTTCCTGTTTTCTGCTGTTTTTGGTTTCAGAAATCCTACAAAGGAAATATTCTCGGAATTGGACGAAATCAACGCCCAGGGTCTTATATTTCACGGAAGCTTCCAGAGAGCCAGAGAGGGACCAGAGGGGAGCCCTGGGGCCCCACCCCACCTGGCGGCGCGGCCAAGGGGAGGGCGCGCCCCCCTATTGTGTGGCTGCCCCAGGACTCCTCCGAGGCTGCCCTTCCGCCTATATAAAGCCTCCTTCGCGAAAACCCTATCACCATAAGCCACGATACGAGAAAAGTTCCAGAGCCGCCGCCATCGCGAAGCCAAGATTCGGGGGACAGAAGTCTCTTTTCCGGCACGCCGCCGGGACGGGGAATTGCCCCCGGAAGGCATCTCCATCGACACCACCGCCATCTTTATCGCCGCTGCTGTCTTCTATGATGAGGAGGGTGTAGTTCTCCCCCGAGGCTAAGGGCTCTACCGTAGCTATGTGGTTCATCTCTCTCTCCCATGTGATCTTTATGTGATCATGAGCTTTGTATCACTATTAATCTATGTGCTACTCTAGTGATGTTATTAAAGTAGTCTATTCCTCCTCCATGATGTAATGTTGACAGGTGTGTGCATCATGTAGTACTTGGCGTAGGTTATGATTGTAATCTCTTGTAGATTATGAAGTTAACTATTACTATGATAGTATTGATGCGATCTATTCCCCCTTTCATAGCTATTGTTGACAGTGTGTATGCTATGTTAGTACTCGGTCTAAATTGCAATGGTCTATTATGCACTCTAGAGGTTACTTAAATATGAACTCCGAATGTTGTGGAGCTTGTTTACTCCGGCTTGAGGGAGCTCTTGTAGCCCTACACAATGAATGGTGTTTGTCATCCAACAAGAGAGTGTGAGAAAGTAGCACAAGTGAAGAGAAGTTATTTATTTATGTGATCATTGTTGAGAGTGTCCACTAGTGAAAGTATGATCCCTAGGCCTTGTTTCCAAATATCGAAACTCCGTTTATTTACTATTCTACTGCATGTTTTCTTGTTGCCATATTTATTTCAGATTGCAATTACTACTTATAATCAACCATATTACTTGTATTTCACTATCTCTTCGCCAAACTAGTGCACCTATACATCTGACAAGTGTATTAGGTGTGTTGGGGACACAAGAGACTTCTTGTATCGTAATTGCAGGGTTGCTTGAGAGGGATATCTTTGACATCTACCTCCCTGAGTTCGATAAACCTTGGGTGATTCACTTAAGGGAAACTTGTTGCTGTTCTACAAACCTCTGCTCTTGGAGGCCCAACACTGTCTACAGGAATAGAAGCGTGCGTAGACATCACCGGGACACCAAATTGATACTTGCACTGCGCCAGTTTGTGACATTTGTGAGTCACCTAATCATATTTCTAGTGAGTGTCCGCTTCTTCAGGCTCCAAAACCATATTTCACCATGTATGGGTATGCGATCGAACAACTCATGTTCTTTGAGTTGCCGACATGGGGTTCATACAAGCCAAAGGTTGACAATGTGAAGATGGTAAAGGTGACTGTTGAAGGCGACCCTATGTCCATTCCAGAAATTGCAGAATGTTTGAGGACGATTGTACCCGTAGAAAATTTTCAGTGGGAGATATATAACTTTCATAATAATGTGTTTAGAGTCAAATTCCCTAATAAGTATGAAGCTCAGAGGATGAAGACTTTCCGCACTTATCCTATTCCTTACAGAGCCTATGATATTGTTTTTGAGGATGCGGGTGAGAGGGATTCCAGCTGATGTGAGGACTGACTTCTTGTCTCAGTGGGCGGTGGGCACTCTTTTTGGCAAGACAAAAGAAGTGGACATGGTACACACTAGAAAGAATAAGGAGTTGAGGTCAATAATTGGATACTTAGATTATACCCTCATACCAGAGACAACTAATGTTTTCATTCAAAGAGGTTTCTTTAAACTTACTTTTGAGGTGGAACTAGTTATAGTGACTCAACTTGATGGTGATGATATGGTAAACAATGGGGACAACAATGATGGAGGGGGCAATAATGGGTCTAATGATGATAAAATGGATGGTGCAAATGACATGGATATCGAGAAGACAATGAACAATGAGCAACAAAGCAATGTCAACAATAAGAAGAGCATGCCTAAAAAAAAACAATAAGAAGAGCACTGTGAAGTAGGTTAATAATGCTAAGGGTGTTGTTGGTCACCAAATTCAACACCAAGTTGAGGCTCCAATTTTGTTTGGTTCTCTTAATTCGGTTTTGTTGAGCAAAGGTATGCATGCTAATAATAGCCTACCAGCTCCTATAATAGAACCGTATTCATCTTCACTTTTAAATTCAGCTGAAATATGCGATTTAATTGACACAGATTTGTTATTTCATGATCATGTAGAAAAAGACAGGGAGGGTGCTCCTTTTCAGGATGATTGTGCCTCGGGATCGGAGAAGATCCTGTCGGCACCAACTCCGGGATTGGAGCGGGCAGGAGCGACGGACCCTGTGCTACCATTGGGCAGCCAGAGCACTGATGTCTACGCACGCTTCTATTCCTATAGACAGTGTTGGGCCTCCAAGAGCAGAGGTTTGTAGAACAGCAGCAAGTTTCCCTTAAGTGAATCACCCAAGGTTTATCGAACTCAGGGAGGTAGAGGTCAAAGATATCCCTCTCAAGCAACCTGATGACGCGTAAAGCACACGCCCGTTGGGAACCCCAAGTGGAAGGTGTGATGCGTACAAGCAGCAAGTTTCCCTCGTAAGAAACCAAGGTTTATCGAACCGATAGGGAGTCAAGAAGCACGTTGAAGGTTGATGGCGGAGGAGTGTAGTGCGGCGCAACAC
Organism: Lolium rigidum; assembly: GCF_022539505.1. Taxonomy (NCBI): domain Eukaryota; kingdom Viridiplantae; phylum Streptophyta; class Magnoliopsida; order Poales; family Poaceae; genus Lolium; species Lolium rigidum. The sequence goes on along the minus strand of NC_061514.1, from coordinate 294,610,740 downwards.
CAGGGATTCCGGCGCCAACGTGGAACCTGCACAACACAATCACGAGAACTTTGCCCCAACGTAACGGTGAGGTTGTCAATCTCACCGGCTTGCCGTAAACAAAGGATTAGATGTATAGTGTGGATGATGATGGTTGTTTGCGAAGAACGAGAAAGAGCAATTGCAGCAGATTGTATTTCGGATGTAAAGAATAGGACCGGGGTCCACGAGTTCACTAGCGGTGTCTCTCCCATAAGATAGCAGATGTTGGGTGAACAAATTACGATTGGGCAATTGACAAATAAAGAAGGCATAACAATGCACATACATATATCATGATGAGTACTATGAGATTTAATCGAGGCATTACGACAAAGTACATAGACCGCTATCCAAGCATGCATCTATGCCTAAAAAGTCCACCTTCGAGTTATCATCCGAACCCCTCCAGTATTAAGTTGCAAACAACGTGACAATTGCATTAAGTATGGTGCGTAATGTAATCAACACAAATATCCTTAGACAAAGCATCGATGTTTTATCCCTAGTGGCAACAAAGACATCCACAACCTTAGAACTTTCCGTCACCGTCCCGCATTTAATGGAGGCATGAACCCACTATCGAGCATAAATACCCCCTCTTGGAGTCACAGGTATCAACCTGGCCAGAGCTTCTACTAGCAACGGAGAGCATGCAAGAACATAAATAACATATATGATAGATTGATAATCAACTTGACATAGTATTCAATATTCATCGGATCCCAACAAACACAACATGTAGGATTACAGATAGATGATCTTGATCATGATAGGCACCTCACAAGATCTAACATGATAGCACAATGAGGAGAAGACAACCATCTAGCTACTGCTATGGACCCATACTCCAGGGGTGCACTACTCACACATCGATCCGGAGGCGATCATGGTGATGAAGAGACCTCCGGGAGATGATTCCCCTCTCCGGCGAGGTGCCGGAGGCGATCTCTCCGAATACCCCGAGATGGGATTGGTGGCGGCGGTCTTCGCGGAAGGTTTTCCGTATCGTGGCTCTCGCATCGGGGGTTTCGCGACGAAGACTTTAAGTAGGCGGAAGGGCAGAGTCGGGAGGGTCACGAGGGACCCACACAACAGGGCCGCGCGGCCAGGGCCCAGGCCGCGCCGCCCTACTGTGTCATCGCCCCGTGGCCCCACTTCGTTTCCTCTTCGGACTTCTGGAAGCTTCGTGGAAAAATAGGACCCTGGGCGTTGATTTCGTCCAATTCCGAGAATATTTCCTTACTAGGATTTATGAAACCAAAAACAGCAGAAAACAACAACTGGCTCTTCGGCATCTCGTCAATAGGTTAGTGTCGCAAAATGCATAAATATGACATATAATGTGTATAAAACATGTGAGTATCATCATAAAAGTAGAATGGAACATAAGAAACTATAGATACGTTTGAGACGTATCAAGCATCCCCAAGCTTAGTTCCTACTCGCCCTCGAGTAGGTAAACGATAACAAAAATAATTTCTGAAGTGACATGCTATCATAATCTTGATCATACTATTGTAAAGCATATGAGATGAATGCAGCGATTCGAAGCAATGATGAAGATAATGAGTAAACAAATGAATCATATAGCAAAGACTTTTCATGAATAATACTTTCAAGACAAGCATCAATAAGACTTGCATAAGAGTTACTCATAAAGCAATAAATTCAAAGTAAAGGCATTGAAGCAACACAAAGGAAGGTATAAGTTTCAGCGGTTGCTTTCAACTTCAACATATATATCTCATGGATAATTGTCAACACAAAGCAATATAACAAGTGCAATAAGTAAACATGTAAGAATCAATGCACACAGTTGATACAAGTGTTTGCTTCTGGGACAGAAAGAATAGGTAAACTGACTCAACAAAAAAAAGTAGAAGATAGGCCCTTCGCAGAGGGAAGCATTGATTACTATATTTGTGCTAGAGCTTTTCATTTTGAAAACAAGAAACAATTTTGTCAACGGTAGTAATAAAGCATATGTGTTATGTATAAGATGTCCTATAAGTTGCAAGCCTCATGCATAGTATACTAATAGTGCTCGCACCTTGTCCTAACTAGCTTGGATTAACACGGATTATCATTGCATAGTATATGTTTCAACCAAGTGGCACAAAAGGGTACCTCTATGCCGCATGTACAAAGGTCTAAGGAGAAAGCTCGCATTGGATTTCTCGCTTTTGATTATTCTCAACTTAGACATCCATACCGGGACAACATAGACAACAGATAATGGACTCCTCTTTAATGCATAAGCATTCAACAACAATTTATATTCTCATAAGAGATTGAGGATTGATTGTCCACACTGAAACTTCCACCATGGATCATGGCTTTAGTTAGCGGCCCAATGTTCTTCTCTAACAGTATGCATACTCAAACCATTTGATCATGAAAATCGCTCTTACTTCAGACAAGACGAACATGCATAGCAACTCACATCAATTCAACAAAGGTAAAAGAGTTGATGGCGTCCCCAGAAACATGGTTACCGCTCAACAAGCAACTTATTAAGAAATGAGACACATAAGTACATATTCTTCACCACGATAGTTTTTAAGCTATTTGTCCCATGAGCTATATATTGCAAAGACAAAGAATAGAAATTTTAAAGGTAGCACTCAAGTAATGTACTTTGGAATGGCGGAGAAATACCATGTAGTAGATAGGTATGGTGGACACAAATGGCATGGTTATTGGCTCAAGGATTTGGATGCACGAGAAGAATTCCTCTCAATACAAGGCTAGGCTAGCAAGGTTGTTTGAAGCAAACTCAAGTATAAAAGGTGCAGCAAAGCTCACATATGAACATATTGTAAATATTATAAGACTTTACATTGTCTCCTTGTTGTTCAAACACCTCAACCAGAAAATATCTAGACTCGAGAGATCAATCATGCAAACCAAATTTTAACAAGCTCTATGTAGTTATTCATTAATGGGTACAAGGTACATGATGCAAGAGCTTAAACAAGATCTATATGAGCACAACAATTGCCAAGTATCACATTATTCAAGACATTATACCATTTACCACATGCGGCATTTTTCATTTCCAACCATATAACAATGAATGAAGTAGTTCAAATTTTGCAACGAACATTAAAGATGAAGCTAAGAACATATTTGTTCATACGAAACAGCGGAGCGTGTCTCTCTCCCAAACAAAGAATGCTAGGATCCGATTTATTCAAACAAAACAAAAACAAAAACAAATAGACGCTCCAAGTAAAGCACATAAGATGTGACGGAATAAAAATATAGTTTCACTAGAGGAACCTGATAGGTTGTCGATGAAGAAGGGATGCCTTGGGCATCCCCAAGCTTAGACGCTTGAGTCTTCTTAAAATATGCAGGGATGAACCACGGGGCATCCCCAAGCTTTGACTTTTCACTCTTCTTGATCATATTGTATCATCCTCCTCTCTTGACCCTTAAAAACTTCCTCCACACCAAACTCGAAACAAACTCATTAGAGGGTCAGTGCATAATTCATATATTCAGAGGTGACATAATCATTCTTAACACTTCTGGACATTTCACAAAGCTACTAAAAGTTAATGGAACAAAGAAATCCATCAAACATAGCAAAACAGGCAATGCGAAATAAAAGGCAGAATCTGTCAAAACAGAACAGTTCGTAAAGACGAATTTTAAAATGGCACCAGAATTGCTCAGATGAAAATGCCCAAATTAAATGAAAGTTGCGTACATATCTGAGGATCACGCACGTAAATTGGCAGATTTTTTGATTTTTCTACAGGGACTACTGCTCAAATTCGTGACAGCAAGAAATCTGTTCCTGCGCAGCAATCCAAATCTAGTATTGGCTTTACTATCAAAGACTTTACTTGGCACAACAATGTAATAAAATAAAGATAAGGAGAGGTTGCTACAGTAGTAAACAACTTCCAAGACTCAAATATAAAATAAAGTGCAGAGGTAAAATAATGGGTTGTCTCCCATAAGCGCTTTTCTTTAACGCCTTTCAGCTAGGCGCATAAAATGTGAATCAAGTATTATCGAGAGATGAAGCATCAACATTACCTCGGGCATTACGCCTACCTTTCTTACTCTTTGATTTAGGGAATACATGTCTACCTCCCGGTGTAGAGGTGAATTTTAGGGTGCCTTCTCCCACATCTATGACTGCTCCCAATAGTTTCAGCAGGGATCTTCCGAGTGTGATTTGTCCTGTTCCTACACATTCAATAACAAGATAATCAGTGGATATTATTCTTCCAAGAATGGTTGTATGCACACCCTCAGCTATTCCCTTAGGAGTTATAACAGAGTTATCAATAAGAGTTATTCCTTCTCCCCCTTCAACGAGTCCCCAAAGTGTCAAAGATTCCTAAATACTCTTAGGCATAAGGCAAAATTCAGACATAATATCATAATTGGCATGAAAAGTTTCACCACCTATAACAACTTTAATAGTAGGGCCCCATGCTGAAGGTTCAGAGTTCACCAAAACTTGATCAAGACGGTTACGAACATAACTATAATTTTCTTTCAAGCAAGATGCACTTGTCTCAAGAGTGTTTAATCTATTATAAATACTAATAAGAGCTGAATCAAAGTTATTAGCTGAATTATATGATGCAACCAATTTTTTTATTGCATTAAAAGCTTGATCCCCATCGCAATGAAGGAAATCTCCTCCTACTACAGCATCCAAGGCATATCTATAGCGAATCATAAGCCCAAAATAAAAGTTACTAAGGAGCAAACTTAGAGTCATTTGAGGTTCAGCTTTACGATAAGAATCAAAAATTCTGGACCAAGCATCTTTAAAACTCTCCTCATCCCCTTGTTTAAAAGTGAAGTCTAATTCCTCAGGTGAAGAAGTAACAGGTGCAGAGCTAGACATGATAACAGAAGTAAAAATGCAAATAACTAATTTTTTTGTGTTTTTGATATAGAGAACAAGACAGTAAATAAAGTAAAACTAGCAACTATTTTTTGTGTGTTTTTGATATAAGAAGCAAACAAAGCAGTAAATAAAATAAAACAAAGCAAGACAAAAACAAAGTAAAGAGATTGGATGTGGGAGACTCCCCTTGCAGCGTGTCTTGATCTCCCCGGCAACGGCGCCAGAAATTTAGCTTGATGACGCGTAAAGCACACGCCTGTTGGGAACCCAAGTGGAAGGTGTGATGCGTACAGCAGCATGTTTCTCTCAGTAAGAAACCAAGGTTTATCGAACCAGTAGGAGTCAAGAAGCACGTTGAAGGTTGATGGCGGAGGAGTGTAGTGCGGCGCAACACCAGGGATTCCGGCGCCAACGTGGAACCTGCACAACACAATCACGAGAACTTTGCCCCAACGTAACGGTGAGGTTGTCAATCTCACCGGCTTCTTTGTAAACAAAGGATTAGATGTATAGTGTGGATGATGATGGTTGTTTGCGAAGAACGAGTAAAGAGCAATTGCGGCAGATTGTATTTCGGATGTAAAGAATAGGACCGGGGTCCACGAGTTCACTAGCGGTGTCTCTCCCATAAGATAGCGAGATGTTGAGTGAACAAATTACGGTTGGGCAATTGACAAATAAAGAAGTCATAACAATGCACATACATATATCATGATGAGTACTATGAGATTTAATCGGGGCATTACGACAAAGTACATAGACCGCTATCCGGCATGCATCTATGCCTAAAAATTCCACCTTCGAGTTATCATCCGAACCCCCTCCGGTATTAAGTTGCAAACAACGAGACAATTGCATTAAGTATGGTGCGTAATGTAATCAACACAAATATCCTTAGACAAAGCATCGATGTTTTATCCCTAGTGGCAACGAGCACATCCACAACCTTAGAACTTTCCGTCACTTGTCCCAGATTTAATGGAGGCATGAACCCACTATCGAGCATAAATACCCCCTCTTGGAGTCACAAGTATCAACTTGGCCAGAGCTTCTACTAGCAACGGAGAGCATGCAAGAACATAAATAACATATATGATAGATTGATAATCAACTTGACATAGTATTCAATATTCATCGGATCCCAACAAACACAACATGTAGGATTACGGATAGATGATCTTGATCATGATAGGCAGCTCACAAGATCTAACATGATAGCACAATGAGGAGAAGACAACCATCTAGCTACTGCTATGGACCCATAGTCCAGGGGTGAACTACTCACACATCGATCCGGAGGCGATCATGGCGATGAAGAGACCTCCGGGAGATGATTCCCCTCTCCGGTAGGGTGCCGGAGAGCGATCTCCTCGAATCCCCGAAATGGGATTGGTGGCGGCGGCGTCTCTGGAAGGTTTTCCGTATCGTGGCTCTCGGTACTGGGGGTTTCGCGACGAAGACTTTAAGTAGGCGGAAGGGCTGAGTCGGGAGGGTCATGAGGGACCCACACAACAGGGCCGCGCGGCCAGGGCCCAGGCCGCGCCGCCCTAGTGTGTCGTCGCCCCGTGGCCCCACTTCATTTCCTCTTCGGACTTCTGGAAGCTTCGTGGAAAAATAGGACCCTGGGCATTGATTTCGTCCAATTCCGAGAATATTTCCTTACTAGGATTTCTGAAACCAAAAACAGCAAAAAACAGCAACTGGCTCTTCGGCATCTCGTCAATAGGTTAATGCCGGAAAATGCATAAATATGACATATAATGTCTATAAAACATGTGAGTATCATCATAAAAGTAGCATGGAACATAAGAAATTATAGATACGTTTGAGATGTATCAAGCATCCCCAAGCTTAGTTCCTACTCGCCCTCGAGTAGGTAAACGAAAACAAAGATAATTTACGAAGTGACATGCTATCATAATCTTGATCATACTATTGTAAAGCATATGAGATGAATGCAGCGATTCGAAGCAATGATGAAGATAATGAGTAAACAAATGAATCATATAGCAAAGACTTTTCATGAATAATACTTTCAAGACAAGCATCAATAAGACTTGCATAAGAGTTACTCATAAAGCAATAAATTCAAAGTAAAGGCATTGAAGCAACACAAAGGAAGGTATAAGTTTCAACGGTTGCTTTCAACTTCAACATATATATCTCATGGATAATTGTCAACACAAAGCAATATAACAAGTGCAATAAGTAAACATGTAAGAATCAATGCACACAGTTGATACAAGTGTTTGCTTACGGGACGAAAGAATAGGTAAACTGACTCAACAAAAAAAGTAGAAGATAGGCCCTTCGCAGAGGGAAGCATTGATTACTATATTTGTGCTAGAGCTTTTCATTTTGAAAACAAGAAACAATTTTGTCAACGGTAGTAATAAAGCATATGTGTTATGTATAAGATGTCCTATAAGTTGCAAGCCTCATGCATAGTATACTAATAGTGCTCGCACCTTGTCCTAATTAGCTTGGATTAACACGGATTATCATTGCATATCATATGTTTCAACCAAGTGTCACAAAGGGGTACCTCTATGCCGCTCGTACAAAGGTCTAAGGAGAAAGCTCGCATTGGATTTCTCGCTTTTGATTATTCTCAACATAGACATCCATACCGGGACAACATAGACAACAGATAATGGACTCCTCTTTAATGCATAAGCATTCAACAACAATTAATATTCTCATAAGAAATTGAGGATTGATTGTCCACACTGAAACTTCCACCATGGATCATGGCTTTAGTTAGCGGTCCAATGTTCTTCTCTAACAGTATGCATACTCAAACCATTTGATCATGAGAAACGCTCTTACTTCAGACAAGACGAACATGCATAGCAACTCACATCATATTCAACAAAGGTAAAAGAGTTGATGGCGTCCCCAGAAACATGGTTACCGCTCAACAAGCAACTTATTAAGAAATGAGACACATAAGTACATATTCTTCACCACGATAGTTTTTAAGCTATTTGTCCCATGAGCTATATATTGCAAAGACAAAGAATAGAAATTTTAAAGGTAGCACTCAAGTAATGTACTTTGGAATGGCGGAGAAATACCATGTAGTAGATAGGTATGGTGGACACAAATGGCATGGTTATTGGCTCAAGGATTTGGATGCACGAGAAGAATTCCTCTCAATACAAGGCTAGGCTAGCAAGGTCGTTTGAAGCAAAATTGTCGTCGTGGTGAACAGACAGATGCCATAGGATGGCTTAAGTTGGGGCCGAATGGACGCAAGAGGATTCGGGGGAGGGTTTGTGATTAGATGGGATGAACTTCCGGATGGTTTCCTCAAGAACTTAGCCAAGGCTAGAGGTTGAAGAAGAAAGACATAAGGAAGAACTCGCTCTAGATCACCATCTTTATTGATCTCAACAGGCTACAAGTTTCTCAGTACAAATTCTTCAGTGTTCATGCGCGCGTCTCTGTAAGAAGGGCTGCCCCCTCTCCTTATATAGGGGAGAGGTGGCTTACAGGGCAAGAAACCCTAATGGCATCTTTGACTAGACAAACTACTTTACAAAGCTACTTTAATCATAGAAGACACCGGAGTCCTCTTTAATCGAGATGCCGACGTCCTCCGGCTTCTTTGACCGTCATCCTTCTCTTTATCGTCGGCCCTTCGTCTAAAGTTACTTTGCTTAGCTCATCTTTGTCTTCTAGCTCCGGAGAGAATCTTTGACCAGATCCTGCCGACACTGCTCGTTCTTCCGGTAACCCGGTATCTTCTTACCTGGTTCCGGCATACCCCTCTTGGGGATACCGGCTTAGCTCCACTTAGCTAAGTTCTTATCTTTAAGTTCCGGTACGAACATTAAACCGGTATCTTGATGGCTCAAACCATCCGGTTTGGCATGCCCTTGGCATACCGGGGGTCATCCCCCCAACATTAGTCCCCGAAGCTGGTATAGTCTGGCGGATCCTATCCAACAGACCATGCCAGGTTCTTTCTTTTTGGATACCGGTTTAATCTATCCGGCCTTAGGCTTGGATCCGGCATCTTTGCCCAGATCATCGCTATCTCTTCTCCTTAAGGTATTATCCGGTGTCTTATCCTCCGGCATCTATGGTCATTAAATACTTCCTCGGCGGTGTCGAGAATATTTTGGGCCCCGCGCCTGTCAGTGACATGCGCACTGTTAACTGTCACGCCAGTGTCAGTTGTCACTTCGCTTCGACTCCCGCGCGCCCATTTAATGCACCACTGCGGATCCCACTAGCCGTTTTGGATCCCGTGTGCGCCTCCGTGTGGCCTCCTCTTTTTTCGCGTGTACCTCTTTGCCACGTGGCGGCCCGTGGCGCGAACCGTCGCGGCCCGCGAGGCGAACCGCCGCGGCCCGCGAGGCGAACCGCCGCGGCCCAGCGGTTTTCAGCCCATCCTCTCTCTCCTTTATAAGCACAACTGCTCCTTCTTCTTCCTCTTCTTCGCATTCCTCACCCTTCGCGCACAGTGCTCCTCGCCTTTGTGCTTCCGCCGCTCTCCGTCCGCCGTCGCTTGCTCCAGTTCCGGCGCCCGGCGAACTCACGCCGTGCTTCCGCCGGACCTCGCTGTGCGGGAATCTCTTGCAGCAGCTCCACCGCGCCCGCTGCATTCTCGCTCCTTCGCGAGCTTCTCCGCCTCGCCGTCGACGGTGCTCGTCGGCGACCGCAGGTCCGCTCCACCACCGGCGAACACCTTCCTCAGCGACTGCGCCGCTCAAGGTTGGTACCAATCTTGCTTTGCTCGCTATTTGCTTGCTTTTCAGATCTTGGGTCTACGGTGTTCTTATTTCCTCTTTTTCTTTGGTTTTCTTCTTACTCGTAGATCTTCACGCGGGGTCCAAGTGTGGGATTTCGTTTTTTCGCCTTCCCATCTAATGTCTGACGAGGAATCTTCCTCCGCATCTTCTTCTTCCCTTTCTGTTAGACACCGTAATCAATCTCCCGGTGAATCCACCGCTCCAGATCCGATGGAGACCGATTCCGGCAACCAGCGGGGATCCGGTAGCCATCAAGAATCCGGTGGCCATCTAGAATCCGGTAGCTTTAGCCAAGCTTCCGGTAGCCAAGAAGCGAGTGGCTCTGGCCAAGCCTCTAGTAGCTCCAGCCAATCATCCGGCGCCGAACCTTCCCCAATCACCCGCGGGGCCTGGATGGGCTCCAGTGTCACCGAACTCGAGATTGACTGGTTATACCGGTCCCGAAGGATTCCGGAAGGAGTCTCTTGCCGGATTCCTGACGACGAAATCGAACCGGACCCTGAGCCCGATGAATATGTTGTCTTTCTTGCTCACTTTGAGCGTGGCTTCGGCCTTCCTGCCTCCCCTTTCTTCCGTGAGTTTTTAGATTTCTACAAACTCCAACCTCACCATCTCCCTGGCAACGCCATCTTTTACCTTTCTTGCTATGCCACCTTCATGGAGGCCTATATCGGCATTCGTCCCACTCGTGAGACGTTTGCCCGCTTCTTTAGTCTCGCGGATTAACTCCGTTCGGGGCAAGGAGATCCCTAAGCCCAAGCCGCCCGTAGAGTGCGGATCTTGTATCGTTGGCTCTCGCCAGGGGAGCCCTTTCCTTAAATTTGCCGGCCTCGAATCCTGCCGCGTCTGGCAAGGAACCTTTTTCTATGTGAAGAACAGCGGCCGTGCCGATCTTATTGATCTTCCTCCTTATCAAGCGGGGCCTCCCGGCAAAACCAACTGGAGCTACAACGCGAAGACGGATCATGCCGAAACCAACCGGGTGGTACGCTTCTTGGCCTCTTTGAAGAAGGAGACCAACATCTGCTCGGATGATATCATCCGCACCTTTATTTCACGCCGGGTGCTTCCTTTAAAGCGCCGCGCACATAGGATGAGCGAGATGTATGGCCCGAGCGATCCTACCAAGATCACGAGGCCGTCCGCTTAGCAAGAAGGACGTTGTTCGCAAGGCTAAGCAGATTTGCCAAACTGCTATGCCATTTGACTGGGAATGGGGCCTCCTCCCCCTCAGCACTACTAACCCTCCGACCCAAGAAGTAAGGGATTATGCGATTGGGGTTGTTCTTGGCCGGTAGCTTTTTGCTCTTGCTAATCTTCTTTTTTCATGTCTCAGGCCAAGGACCGCTTCCCCCTCATTGAAGCAGAGCGGCGAGGACCTTGCCAAAAACGCGCCCTTGACTCCTTCGACCCAGATCCCTACATTTTTTGGAAGGATCTGAAGATGGGCAGGACCCCGGCTGCGCACCTTGGCCGGACTCCGCCGGAGCCAACCGGGTCCTCCGATGACTTGACCATGCTTGAGGTATTTTATTTTCCGGTTTCTTTTACTTTTCCGTTATCGCTTTCCTGCAACTTGCTTCTTAGCCATATTCAATCCATAGATCCATGAGCGCGTGCCGCCCCTGCGCGCCGAGGCCGGCTCCGAGTTTGTGGACAAACTCATGGCCCAGGGCCAAAAGAACAAACAGCCGGCATCTAATGCCGGTGCCAGCCAGGCCCCTCCCTCCAAGCGCTTCCGGACCGAGCCCGTGGGGGAGAAGCAAGTGGGCATGCGTCGCTATGGGCGCAAGGCGATGCCAACTTCTTCCGGGTAAGTTTTTCATCTTCCGGCTTGCCTCTTTTTTGCCAAGTTCTTTTTCCGGTTGCTCTTTTCTAAATGTCTTTCTTTCTTTTTCTCAGCCCAGCGCTCAAGCTTGGCCCAAGGCCATCGGGCTCTGAAGATTCTGCAAGGACTTCAACCCCTCCTCCTCGCTCAAGCCCGGCACCACCTGGTGCCGGCAACACTTCTGCCTCCCTTTCGGGGGCACAACAAGTCGGGGCGTGCGGCCCCTTCATCATCGGATCACCGCACGGAGGAGGATCCTTCCCTCTTCTCAGAGAACCAGGATACCGGCGCCAGCAACATCGGCGCCGGAGAAGAAAAAGCTGCCGGGCGGGCGGAGCCTTCGGCTCCTCCCGTCCTTGAAAAGATGACAACTTCCGCGCCGGAACCTTCCGCGCCGGAAAGTTCCAAACCGGGTGACGCGCCCATCGCTCCCCATTCTCCACGAACCATCCTCATGCCGCCGCCAGGTGCTCCTCGGGCCAAGCCTTTCGGGGCCTCTCCTACCGCGCCGCCGCCCAAGACTTCCAAGCTCATTAAGGGGAAGGCGACGGCCTCCGGCGCCCCTTCCATCGGCCAGCAGCCTCTGGTGCTGCACGTCTCCAAAGCCGCCAGGGATACCGCCACGAAGGCCACCGGTCTTCTTGGTCGTATTACTGAGTTCCAACGCCAAGGCCGGGACCTGGGGCACCTCCTGCCCTACGCCCAAAAGTGGAACGCCGCGGACATGACTCCGGCGACCCGCGGCACGGGCAAGGACAGAGCTGCGGCACCGACCTGTCGGGGACCGGTCTTCCGAGGAGCACTTCATGCGGCTCCGCAGCGCCGTGAAGGAGCTCGACAGCGCGTGGTACGATGCCACGAACAATTTGATGGTACGTTCTACTAACTTTTTCTTTAATCCTTACCGGTTTCTTCATTTCCGGCTTTGTTCTATCTTTTCTTTAGTTTCATGCCGGTTTCTATCTTTTCTATCTTCCCAGTCCCCGAGTTTTGTGGTGAGAGCGCAGCTCTTAGCGCAAAACTTAACTTAAAAACTTAGCGCAAAACCGGCACTCGCCGGTCCCGAGTTTCGGGTTAAGAACCTTGTTCTTAGCGCAAAACTTATCTTAGAAACGCGCAAAACCGGCCTTGCCCGATCCCAGAGTTTCGGGTTAAGAACCTTGTTCTTAGCGCAAAACTTATCTTAGAAACGCGCAAAACCGGCACTTGCCGATCCCGAGTTTCGGGTTAAGAACTTTGTTCTTAGCGCAAAACTTATCTTATTTCTTCTTTCACGAACAGCTCACGGCTGACGCTCGGAAGGCCCTCTTTGAGGAGCTCTTATGGGAGCATCGGGAGCTCGCTGAGGCACACGATAAGTGCCAAGGTAAGTTCTTGTTCTACCGGCATCTTTCTTACCGGAAACCTTTTTTCCTCCTAACACTCACAGTTTCTGCTCAACAGTGATCCCGGAAGCTTCCATTAACGCTCTCAAGGAGCAGCTCGCCACCGCCCAGCGTATAACTTTTTGCCTTTCTCCTGTTACCTCAGTTTCCTTTTCATATTTATTAGCATAATCTTGTTAATATTTCCTTTTCCGCGTTGCAGAGGAGAAGGAGCAGCTCATCCGGCAGCATCGGGAGGAGCTAAGCGCCCGAAGACCGGCTACCGGGAGCTCAAGTCCCGGCTCATTCAGGCGGGGCTTGACCATGCCAAGGCCCTCGAAGCCGCCGAAGGCGATGCGGCGGCCAAGATGGACGAGGCTCGGAGGACGCCAGCAATGCCAACGTGGTACTGCGGGCTGAGCTGGAGGAGCTGGCCAAGGCCCGGAAGGGTGCTGAGGAGAAAGCCGCGCGGCTGGAGGAGGAGCATAAGGAATGCAACCAGCTGATCCTGCAAACTGACGCACTTGCCTACCGTGAGTCCTATTCCTTTACATACTTTGACTGCTGCATACGAGCCTCTTTCCTTCCGGTCTCTTTTTCTTCCGGATTCTTTTCCTTAGTCTTCTTCTTTCTTCGCACAGGCCTGTTTCCGGACTCCCAGAAGTACGCTGTCAAGAAGGTTGACGCGCGCCGCAAGGACCAAGGCCAAGCGAATCTTGCCGTGGCATGGACGCCCAATGACCATCTGGTCGCGCGGGTGTCCCATATGCGCGCCATAGATCGCAATTTATCTGACATTCCTGATGTAGCTACCCAGCTCTTCAGGACTCTGTGGCCTGGCGAGGAGGTGCCGGATACCTTCTCCCTTATCAGCGACCGTCTCAAGGGCGCCGGCAAGAGGATCCGTGAGTGGCAGTGCTCTGCTGCCCGCGCTGGAGCAGATTCTGCCCTCCGCGTCGCTTGTTCCTGGTACCCGGAGCTCGACCTGGGTGCTCTCATCGGAGTGCGCGAAGGCGCGGAAACCGATCTGGACCCGATTCTCACCGCTAAGCGGCAGGATCGTGTGTACCATATCGCGGAGTACGCCGACATGCGCACCTTCATCCCTCCCCCTCCTGACGTTCAAGATTATCTTGATGAGGAAGAGGATGAAGCCGAGGAGGAGCCTCTAGACGACGCTGATGCTGGCGACGCTCCTCCGGAAGCTCCTGCTGCCTGATTACCTGCTTTAAGACTTATCTCGCCGTACTGTCTGGCCCTGCGTGCCTTAAAACAATGTTCTGTTAAATTCTACCCCGGTATGCCGGGGTTTATGATGTAAAACTCTAAATCTGCTTTTGGTTGTGGCACAACAGTTTACGCCGGTATGTTATACCGGTGCTAATTATATTATGTTTGCTTTAGCACATTTGCTCATGGTTTTGCTTTTATCCTGTACTGCAAAGATTTCTAGATCGTTTCTGCATCCAATTCGATGGATATTTGGTTCTTTGGCCTTGGCTCTGCCTGCCTTCTCTGGGTGTTCTTTGGCGTATGAGCACAAGGTTCTTTCACCAAAACAAGCATCTTCTTGAACTTAGAAATAACTCGAAATTTTTGCAAAAACCCGGTATAACCGGGGTTAGTTAAACTTTTCCGGATTGTTCTTTCCCGCTCGTCCTCTTCGCCGTTCATGTGCTTATCCCCTACCGGTTTATCTTGCTTGCCATGAAGCCGGTTTGCGGACAGCAGCAGAGTCGAAGACTCCGGTAGGGTTTAGCACACTACTAAACCGGAAGGAAAAAACGTTCAATAAGCAACCGGTAAACTGAAAAAATAGACAAGTTACATGCAACTTAGTGGGGTAGTCCCCGAGATTCATTCGAGGTTCCGACATCTTTTATTCATAGCAGATAAGGTACAAAAAGGAACTTCTTACTCCACAACTTCAAGAGTAGAAGGGACGCAACAAGGCTACATTCCATGGACGCTTGGTCTCCTCTCCGGACCTGTCCGCCTTTCCTTTCTTCCATTCCTGTGCATCAATCAGGTAGTAGGCATCATTGTGGAGAGCCTTGCTCACAATGAAAGGCCCCTCCCACGGCGGGGAAAGCTTGTGCCTGCCTTCAGTGCGCTGCACCAGGCGTAGCACCAGGTCCCCTTCCCGGAACACTCTCGGGTTAACCTTCCGGCTGTGATAGCGTCTGAGGTTCTGCTGGTAGATGGCTGTTCTTGCTAAGGCCAGCTCTCTTGCTTCTTCTAGCAAGTCCACATCGTTCTCTCGAGCTTCCTTTACCTCTTCTTCGTTATAGAGTTGCACCCTTGGTGAATCATGGAGAATGTCGGTTGGTATGACCGCTTCGCTCCATAAACCATGAAGAATGGAGTGTATCCGGTAGACCGGTTTGGAGTAGTTCTTAGGCTCCACAAGCATCGATGGTAGCTCATCGAGCCAACACCCCGGCGATTTTTCCACCGCATCGATGAGTCTCGGTTTGATACCGGAAAGCACCAAAGCGTTTGTTCTTTCCACTTGGCCATTGCCTTGTGGGTGTGCGACCGAGCATAAATCCAGCCGGATATTCTTGTCCTCACAAAACCTTTTGAACTCACCTTGAGCAAAGTTTGTACCATTGTCAGTGATGATGCTATGTGGGTATCCATACCGCAAAATGACATCTTTCAGGAATTTAACCGCTGTGCGCCCATCACACTTTGCGATGGGTTTGACTTCTAGCCACTTGGTGAATTTGTCCACCATAACCAAGATATGGGTCATGTTTCCCCTTGCTTGTTTTGAATGGGCCAACCATGTCTAGGCACCAAACCGCAAACGGCCAAGTCAATGGTATTGTTTTCAAGCCGGAGGCTGGGGTATGATTTTGCTTGGCGTACCTGCGGCACCCATTGCATTTTCTTACCATATCCTCCGCATTTTCCAAAGCTGTTGGCCAATAGAACCCATGCCGGAACACCTTTGCTACCAGCGCCCTTGAGGAAGCGTGATGTCCACACTCTCCTCGGTGAATCTCCTCGAGCATTTCCTTTCCTTCTTCCGGTTCCACACACCTTTGGAGGACACCGGTAACACTTCTCTTGTACATCTCGCCATTGATGATGGTGTAAGCCTTGGACCTCCTTTGGATCCTCCTTGATTCATCTTCGTCAATCGGCAAGGTGCCGTTGACCAGGAATTCCTTAATAGGTTTAACCCAGGACGGAGTCTCCCGAACTAGGAATACCGGTACGTCTATGTCCATGCTATCCACCAGCATTGTTTCTTCCGGTACCGGCGCGGCAGCGGTCGATCTTACCGGAACAGGTCCCGAGCTTACCGGAGCAGTCCCGGGTTTCCTTCGTCGATATCCATTGGAACAATGTGTGACTCCGGTACAAAAATTGATTCCGACTCTGGACTTGGCTTGATTGATGGCACTCTCAGGTGTGCCAAGGCTATTCCGGGAGGAATTTCTTGTCGGGATGAGCCTAGCTTAGACAAAGCATCCGCAGCTTCATTTTACGCACGCGGTATATGGTGAAATTCACGGGCTTCGAAGAAGCCGGCAATCTTTGCACGTGAAACCGGTACGAGGCCATGTTGGCATCTTTTGCGTCCCGGTCCCGGAACACTGCTGCACCACAAGGTCTGAATCTCCATAGCAAATGATCCGGTGTGCACCGATCTCTTTCGCGACCTTAAGCCCATGGATCAAGGCCTCATATTCCGCGACATTGTTTGATGCCCCGAAATGCACTTGTAAAACATACCGGAGATGATCTCCCTTTGGTGAGGTTAGCACCACACCGGCACCTAGACCCTCCTTGAGCTTGGATCCATCAAAGTGCATCTTCCAGTATTCCAGTCTTTGATCCGTGGGCTTGTATTGCATTTCCGCCCAATCGACCAAAATATCAGCTAAAGCTTGCGATTTGATGGCGTCTCTTCTTTCGTACACCGGAACATACGGTGATATCTGTATTGCCCATTTAGCAATCCTGCCGCTAGCGTCCTTGTTGCACATGATATCAGAGATGGTTGCTTCACTCACCACTTTCATAGGATGTTCCTCAAAGTAGTGCTTAAGCTTGGTGGCGGCCATAAACACGCCATAGGTCATTTTCTGGAAGTGCGGGTAGTTTTGCTTTGAGAGGGAGAGCACCTCGCTCAGGTAGTATACCGGCCTCTGGACGGTTTTTCCTTCCTCTTCTCTTTCTACTACCACAACAACACTCACGACGCGATTGGTTGCTGCTATGTATAGCAACATCGGTTCTCTTTCCAACGGCGAAGCCAGTATTGGCGCGGTAGCTAACATCGTTTTCAGCTCTTTGAACGCTGCGTCCGCCTGAGGGGTCCAGACGAATTTATCGGATTTTCTCATTAGAGCATATAGCGGCAAGGCCTTTTCTCCTAACTCTGCTTATGAACCGGCTTAGCGATGCTAAGCTTCCGGTGAACTTTTGTATGTCCTTCAGATCCTGCGGTACCGTCATTCTCTCGATTGCTCGGATCTTTACCGGATTGACCTCAATGCCTCGGCTTGAGACGAGGAAACCCAGCAGCTTGCCGGCCGGGACACCGAAAGTACACTTTGCCGGATTGAGTTTCATCCGGAACCTTCTTAGGTTATCGAATGTTTGCCGGATATCATCGATTAGGGTATCTTTTACCTTAGTTTTTATCACGATGTCATCCACATACACCTGCACATTCTTTCCGATTTGATCAAACAAGCATTTTTGCATACGGCGAGTACGTTGCACCGGCGTTGCGCAAACCAAAAGGCATAGTGATATAACAGTAAGCACCGTGCGGGGTAATGAACGCAGTTTTTATTTGATCTTCCTTTTTCAAGGGGATTTGGTGGAAACCGGAGTACGCATCCAGGAAAGACAACAACTCACACCCAGCAGTGGAATCAATCACTTGATCGATCCGTGGTAAAGGAAAAGGGTCTCTTGGGCAAGCCTTGTTGAGGTTGGTGTAGTCGATGCACATGCGCCACACCTTCGGAGCCTTTGCCTCCAAATTCTCGTCCTTCTTCTTTTCGACCATCACCGGGTTGGCTAGCCACTCAGTATGCGTGACCTCCACGATGAAACCGGCAACCAGCATCTTCGTCACCTCTTCTCCGATAATCTTCCTCCTATCTTCAGCGAACCGGCGCAATGGTTGTCGCACCGGCTTGGCATCTTTCCGAACGTTTAGAGAGTGCTCAGCCAGCTCCCTCGGAACACCTACCAAGTCATCAGTAGACCAGGCAAAGATATTCCGATTCTCACGGAGGAAGGCCGACGAGCGCGCTTTCCTATGCCTCACCGAGACCGGCACCGATACGAACGGTACGCTCGGGGAAAGCCGGGTCCAGCCACGATGTCCTTTGTTTCCTTTGTCGGTTTGAACGCTGGAGCGCTCGGACTTGCACTCATTGCCGCTAAACTCAGCTGCGAGGATCGAGCCGGCGCAAGCTGCGGTTTGCATTCTTCTTTTTTCCTCTGCGATCACCAGCGATTCCGCTAGGTTTGACCCGGCGAGATGCTTGTTTCCGAGTGAGACCTTGTAGTTTCCCACCACGGTCGAGAGGTCCACGAGGTGCCGGCATCTTCATCTTGAGATACGCCGTGTGGGTCGAGGCCATGAAGGCCGCCAGCGCCGGTCTCCCCAGCAATGCATGGTACGGACTATCTAAGTCCACCACCTCAAACTCAAGGTTTTCAACCCGGCAATTGTCACGTCCTCCAAACGACACATCCACCCGGACTTTTCCAACCGGTGCGCAGGACAAACCCGGAACGATTCCATGGAACGTCGTGTGCGTTGGCTGAAGCATGTTTTCTGTTATGCCCGACGTATGCATGGTGTGCTTGTACATTATGTTTATGCTTGCTCCCATTGTCTATCAGCACCTTGCTGAACTTGACGCGAGTCGTGGGCCCCTTCATGATTGGGTCCACCACGAGAGCGTAGCCACCCGGGTTCGGCATGATTTTAGGGTGATCCCGGTATGACCATGAGAGTTCCTGCTCTGACCACGGCATGTATTTTGGCACCTGCCGGCATCACCTGCGTTCACCTCCATGGAACGACGGCGCGAGGCTTTGCTTGTCTGTCGGCTCGATTACTGAACACGACACGGCACACATCGGGATCCTTATAAACGTTCCGGCCCAAGGGTGTCGGTGGAGGTGGTTGGCCGTAGCCTTCTCCCACCGATTGACTTGCTGATATTGCTGCCTGTTTTGCTGAGGGTGTACCGGTAAGGCGTTTTCCCCGGTAAGCGGTGGTGGTGGTGGTAGCTGCTGCTGACGCGGCATGTCCGGTGGTGGCATCATTGCATTGCCTCCTTGCCCTTGGGTGTCTTTTACCGCCCCTTTTTGCATCAAGTACTTGGTCCAGGTACAATCTTTTGTCAAGTGGTTCGACGGGTGAGCCGGATTCGGCGTGTGCCACCGGCAAGGTTGATCCATGGAAGCTTCCATGGTGTATTTTGCGGGTTCTTGCCAGTTCTTTTTCTGGCCCCAGGGTTTCTTTTCGACCCACTGTTTCTTAGGACCAGCCCATGGTTGCGATCCGGTTCTTTGCGCTGCCGCTGGCATCAGAGTTTTCCTGCACAGCAGCAACTTGCTGCGAACCATACCTTCGATCCGGGAAATCTTCCCTCCTTTTGTTGTTCCGGTTGTCCCGGTATTGCTGCTGAGGCGGGTTTGATTGTTCCGGCTCGGCTTGTATCGCCGGTTGCATTGGGTCTCCCAACGCGTAGTTATCCGCCACACGCATCATCTCCGCCAACGTTGTTGGCATGTTCCTCTGCAGCCTTTGCCACAAAGGCGAACCTCGCCGGCATCCTTGGCTAAACCAAGCGATGGCCTGTGCTTCTATCACTCCTTCACAAGAGTTTCTGGTGGAGTTCCACCGGGTCAGGTAATCCCGATCTGTTTCTTGCGGGCGCTGCACGCACAAAGCGAGCTGCTGAGGCCTGTTTGGCCTTCGCAGAGTGCTTCTTGAAGTTACTCACAAAAGCTTCCTCCAAGTCCAACCAGCCATTTATGCTTCCTTCCGGCAAGTTGTTCAGCCAGATTCTTGCCGGTCCTACTAGGAACGTCGGCACAATTCTCACGGCCCAACGCCGGTTTCCTCCTCCGGCTATGACTCCTCCACCACCCAGCAACGTATACCGCGGTCACGTAATCCGCGAGCCAGTCTTCCGGCTTAGTGGTGCCATCGTATGTTTTGGTGTCACGGGGCAACTGAAAGTTGCGAACTGGAGGTGGTTCTTTCATGATCCTTGGGCCAAAACACTTTGGACCCGGAGGACCCTCTGCCTCAATCATTTCCGACAGGTATACTCTGTCCAGACGGTGCCTCGCATCCCGTTCCGGCAAGTTTCTTTCTCCCAACCGCTCTCCCAAAGGTTTCCGGTAAGCGGTGAGTCTTGTTGAATCAGCTTCATCGTAATGTTCTGGTGCCGCGGCCCTTGCTGCCCGGTACCTTGGTGGAGGCATCTCCTCCTCATCGTATGCTGCCCTTGCAGCTGGATAGTTTTGCCCGGTTTCATGTCTACCGGCATGATTGTTTCCGGCATAGCCTTCCTTGGCGTAGCCTCGCTCTGCCCCTTGGCTTTTTCTACCGGCATCGTGTTGCCCGGCTTTTTGTTTACCGGCAAGGACCGGATCGTACACGATCATCCGCCGTGCGTTCACTTCTTTTTCTCTTCTTACGTCCGGATGGGGGACGAGGCCTGCCCATGGGACTTGCTTCCGGCATTCTTTGTTGAACGCGCGGATTTCGAGGCTATAGCCTTGTTCAGCTTAGCCAGGCTGCTCGGCGTTCTGCTTGCTCTACGGTATCTAGCAGCTCTCGACACGCTCTTGTTGCTTTGCCGGAGCCTCTCCGGTAGCGAGTCACACGGATCTACAGCAGCCTTAGCAGCTTTTATGGTTTTATCCGGACTCTCGTACTTAGGTTTCTCTACAATGCTAGCAGATGCGAGAGGTACTCTTGCCGGTAAGAACTTCCTTACGCAAATCCTGATCTAGATTGCGAGCTTTAAGCCGGTTTTCCGGTATCCTAGCAGCATGAGCGCTAACAGAAGCAAAGCCATGGGCAGCGTTATACTCACGTACGGTTAGGTTCAGCTCGCGCTGCGCCCTGACGACGTCCTTGCCGCTCTCGAGTATCTTCTGGCGCTGCGCCTCCAGCTCCGCCTGAGCCGTTGCCGGGTCGATGTTCTGCACGATGGGCGTTGCCAGCACGTTCATCGCCGCTTGAAGAGGTGTTGCCGGTGGTGCGGAAGACGCTCCCGGCGCGCCGGTGTCGCGTTCCAGCGGTGGCTTGGCCGCACGGGTCGCAGCCGTACGACCAGCAACTTCGTCCGCAGCCTCCTTGCCCGCGCCGGCTACGCCAGCCATCATCACCTCGACGCTTCCGGCGGCGCGGCCTGCACAAAGCCACCTTGGCGGGTCCGGTGCCACCATCACCGGTGAGAGGCGCTGGCGCACGGGGACGGTGCCGAAGTAGACGCGATGGCTGCCGAACTCGATGATGCGGCCGTTCTTGGGGAAGATGCCGCCGTTGGCGAAGCAGCCCGCGTTGTCGTTGATGAAGTCGATGGAGTAGAAACTGCGGACGAGCGCGGACACCTGTCCGCTCGCCGGCGAACTCGAGGATGCCCGCCCGAATATGTATTCCGGCATGCGCCACTTCGAGGCCCCACGGTGGGCGCCAAGCTGTCGTCGTGGTGAACGGACGGATGCCATAGGATGGCTTAAGTTGGGGCCGAATGGACGCAAGAGGATTCGGGGGAGGGTTTGTGATTAGATGGGATGAACTTCCGGATGGTTTCCTCAAGAACTTAGCCAAGGCTAGAGGTTGAAGAAGAAAGACATAAGGAAGAACTCGCTCTAGATCACCATCTTTATTGATCTTAACGAGGCTACAAGTTTCTCGGTACAAGTTCTTCGGTGTTCATGCGCGCGTCTCGTAAGAAGGGCTGCCCCCTCTCCTTATATAGGGGAGAGGTGGCTTACGAGGCAAGAAACCCTAATGGCATCTTTGACTAGACAAACTACTTTACAAAGCTACTTTAATCATAGAAGACACCGAGTCCTCTTTAATCGGAGATGCTGACGTCCTCCGGCTTCTTTGACCGTCATCCTTCTCTTTATCGTCAGCCCTTCGTCTAAAGTTACTTTGCTTAGCTCATATTTGTCTTCTAGCTCGGAGAGAATCTTTGACCAGTCCTGCCGACACTGCTCGTTCTTCCGGTAACCCGGTATCTTCTTACCTGGTTCCGGCATACCCCTCTTGGGGATACCGGCTTAGCTCCACTTAGCTAAGTTCTTATCTTTAAGTTCCGGTACGAACATTAAACCGGTATCTTGATGGCTCAAACCATCCGGTTTGGCATGCCCTTGGCATACCGGGGGTCATCCCCCCAACAAAAATCAAGTATAAAAGGTGCAGCAAAGCTCACATATGAACATATTGTAACTATTATAAGACTTTACATTGTCTCCTTGTTGTTCAAACACCTCAACCAGAAAATATCTAGACTCTAGAGATCAATCATGCAAACCAAATTTTAACAAGCTCTATGTAGTTATTCATTAATGGGTACAAGGTACATGATGCAAGAGCTTAAACAAGATCTATATGAGCACAACAATTGCCAAGTATCACATTATTCAAGACATTATACCATTTACCACATGCGGCATTTTCCGTTTCCAACCATATAACAATGAATGAAGTAGTTCAAATTTCGCAATGAACATTAAAGATGAAGCTAAGAACATATTTGTTCATACGAAACAGCGGAGCGTGTCTCTCTCCCAAACAAAGACGCTCCAAGTAAAGCACATAAGATGTGACGGAATAAAAATATAGTTTCACTAGAGGAACCTGATAGGTTGTCGATGAAGAAGGGATGCCTTGGGCATCCCCAAGCTTAGACGCTTGAGTCTTCTTAAAATATGCAGGGATGAACCACGGGGGCATCCCCAAGCTTTGACAAAAAAAAAACAAAAACAAACAGACGCTCCAAGTAAAGCACATAAGATGTGACGGAATAAAAATATAGTTTCACTAGAGGAACCTGATAGGTTGTCGATGAAGAAGGGATGCCTTGGGCATCCCCAAGCTTAGACGCTTGAGTCTTCTTAAAATATGCAGGGATGAACCACGGGGGCATCCCCAAGCTTTGACTTTTCACTCTTCTTGATCATATTGTATCATCCTCCTCTCTTGACCCTTGAAAACTTCCTCCACACCAAACTCGAAACAAACTCATTAGAGGGTCGAGTGCATAATTCATATATTCAGAGGTGACATAATCATTCTTAACACTTCCGGACATTGCACAAATCTACTAAAAGTTAATGGAACAAAGAAATCCATCAAACATAGCAAAACAGGCAATGCGAAATAAAAGGCAAAATCTGTCAAAACAGAACAGTTCGTAAAGACGAATTTTAAAGTGGCACCAGACTTGCTGATATGAAAATGCCCAAATTAAATGAAAGTTGCGTACATATCTGAGGATCACGCACGTAAATTGGCATATTTTTTAGATTTTTTACAGGGACTACTGCTCAAATTCGTGACAGCAAGAAATCTGTTCCTGCGCAGCAATCCAAATCTAGTATTGGCTTTACTATCAAAGACTTTACTTGGCACAACAATGCAATAAAATAAAGATAAGGAGAGGTTGCTACAGTAGTAAACAACTTCCAAGACTCAAATATAAAATAAAGTGAAGAAGTAAAATAATGTGTTGTCTCCCATAAGCGCTTTTCTTTAACGCCTTTCAGCTAGGCGCAGAAAGTGTGAATCAAGTATTGTCGAGAGATGAAGCATCAACATTACCTCGGGCATTACGCCTACCTTTCTTACTCTTTTTCTTACTCTTTGATTTAGGGAATACATGTCTACCTCCCGGTGTAGAGGTGAATTTTAGGGTGCCTTCTCCCACATCTATGACTGCTCCCAATAGTTTCAGCAGGGATCTTCCGAGTGTGATTTGTCCTGTTCCTACACATTCAATAACAAGATAATCGAGTGGATATTGTTCTTCCAAGAATGGTTGTATGCACACCCTCGGCTATTCCCTTAGGAGTTATAACGAGTTATCAATAAGAGTTATTCCTTCTCCCCCTTCAACGAGTCCCCAAAGTGTCAAAGATTCATAAATACTCTTAGGCATAAGGCAAAATTCAGACATAATATCACAATTGGCATGAAAAGTTTCACCACCTATAACAACTTTAATAGTAGGGTCCCATGTTGAAGGTTCAGAGTTCACCGAAACTTGATCAAGACGGTTACGAACATAATTATAATTTTCTTTCAAGCAAGATGCACTTGTCTCAAGAGTGTTTAATCTATTATAAATGCTAATAAGAGCTGAATCAAAGTTATTAGCTGAACTATGTGATGCAACCAATTTTTTTATTGCATTAAAAGCTTGATCCTCATCGCAATGAAGGAAATATCCTCCTACTACAGCATCCAAGGCATATCTATAGCGAATCATAAGCCCAAAATAAAAGTTACTAAGGAGCAAACTTAGAGTCATTTGAGGTTCAGCTTTACGATAAGAATCAAAAATTCTGGACCAAGCATCTTTAAAACTCTCCTCATCCCCTTGTTTAAAAGTGAAGACTAATTCCTCAGGTGAAGAAGTAACAGGTGCAGAGCTAGACATGATAACAGAAGTAAAAATGCAAGTAACTAATTTTTTTGTGTTTTTGATATAGAGAACAAGACAGTAAATAAAGTAAAACTAGCAACTAATTTTTTTGTGTTTTTGATATAAGAAGCAAACAAAGCAGTAAATAACATAAAACAAAGCAAGACAAAAACAAAGTAAAGAGATTGGATGTGGGAGACTCCCCTTGCAGCGTGTCTTGATCTCCCCGGCAACGGCGCCAGAAATTTAGCATGATGACGCGTAAAGCACACGCCCGTTGCGAACCCCAAGTGGAAGGTGTGATGCGTACAGCAGCAAGTTTCCCTCAGTAAGAAACCAAGGTTTATCGAACCAGTAGGAGTCAAGAAGCATGTTGAAGGTTGATGGCGGAAGAGTGTAGTGCGGCGCAACACCGGGGATTCCGGCGCCAACGTGGAACACTGCACAACACAATCACGGAACTTTGCCCCAACGTAACGGTGAGGTTGTCAATCTCACCGGCTTGCTTGTAAACAAAGGATTAGATGTATAGTGTGGATGATGATGGTTGTTTGCGAAGAACGATAAAGAGCAATTGCAGCAGATTGTATTTCGAGATGTAAAGAATAGGACCGGGGTCCACGGTTCACTAGCGGTATCTCTCCCATAAGATAGCAGATGTTGGGTGAACAAATTACGGTTGGGCAATTGACAAATAAAGAAGGCATAACAATGCACATACATATATCATGATGAGTACTATGAGATTTAATCGGGGCATTACGACAAAGTACATAGACCGCTATCCGGCATGCATCTATGCCTAAAAGTCCACCTTCGAGGTTATCATCCGAACCCCCTCCGGTATTAAGTTGCAAACAACGGACAATTGCATTAAGTATGGTGCGTAATGGAATCAACACAAATATCCTTAGACAAAGCATCGATGTTTTATCCCTAGTGGCAACAGCACATCCACAACCTTAGAACTTTCTGTCACTGTCCCAGATTTAATGGAGGCATGAACCCACTATCGAGCATAAATACCCCCTCTTGGAGTCACAAGTATCAACTTGGCCAAAGCTTCTACTAGCAACGGAGAGCATGCAAGAACATAAATAACATGATAGCACAATGAGGAGAAGACAACCATCTAGCTACTGCCATGGACCCATAGTCCAGGGGTGAACTACTCACACATCGATCCGGAGGCGATCATGGCGATGAAGAGACCTCCGGGAGATGATTCGCTTCTCCGGCAGGGTGCCGGAGGCGATCTCCTGAATCCCCCGAGATGGGATTGGCGGCGGCGGCGTCTCTGGAAGGTTTTCCGTATCGTGGCTCTCGGTACTGGGGGTTTCGCGACGAAGACTTTAAGTAGGCGGAAGGGCAGAGTCGGGAGGGTCACGAGGGACCCACACAACAGGGCCGCGCGGCCAGGGCCCAGGCCGCGCCGCCCTAGTGTGTCGTCGCCCCGTGGCCCCACTTCGTTTTCTCTTCGGACTTCTGGAAGCTTCGTGGAAAAATAGGACCCTGTGCGTTGATTTCGTCCAATTCCGAGAATATTTCCTTACTAGGATTTCTGAAACCAAAAACAGCAGAAAACAGCAAGCTGGCTCTTCGGCATCTCGTCAATAGGTTAGTGCCGGAAAATGCATAAATATGACATATAATGTGTATAAAACATGTGAGTATCATCATAAAAGTAGCATGGAACATAAGAAATTATAGATACGTTTGAGACGTATCACAACCCTGCAATTAAGATACAAGAAGTCTTTTGTGTCCCCAACACACCTAATACACTTGTCATATGTATAGGTGCACTAGTTCGGCGAAGAGATAGTGAAATACAAGTAATATGGATGATGGTAAGTAGTAATTGCAATCTGAAATAAAGATGGCAGCAAGCAAACATGTAACAGAACTTATTGGAAACGGTGTTTCAATGCTTAGAAACAAGGCCTAGGGATCATACTTTCACTAGTGGACACTCTCAACAATGATCACATAAATAAATAACTTCTCTTCACTTGTGCTACTTCAAACACTCTCTTGTTGGATAACAAACACCATTCATTGTGTAGGGCTATAAAACCACACCTCAAGCCGGAGTAAACAAGCTCCACAACGTCCGGAGTTCATATTAATGTAACCTCTAGAGTGCATAATAGACCGTTGCAATTTAGACCGAGTACTAACATAGCATACACACTGTCACCAATAGCTATGAAAGGGGGAATAGATCACATCAATACTATCATAGTAATAGTCAACTTCATAATCTACAAGAGATTACAATAATAACCTACGCCAAGTACTACATGATGCACACACTTTCAACTTTACATCATGGAGGAGGAATAGACTACTTTAATAACATCACTAGAGTAGCACATAGATTAATAGTGATACAAAGCTCATCATCACATAAAGATCACACCATGGGAGAGAGAGATGAACCACATAGCTACCGGTAGAGCCCTCAGCCTCGGGGGAGAACTACTCCCTCCGCATCATGGGAGACAGCAACGGCGATGAAGATGGCGGGGGTGTCGATGGAGATGACTCCGGGGGCAATTCCCCGTCCCGGCGGCGTGCCGGAACAGAGACTTCTGTCCCCCGAAAAGGGGTTTCGCGATGGCGGCGGCGCCCCTGGAGTCTTTCTGGAGTATCATCGATTGTTGTAGGGTTTTCACGTCACGAGAGATTATATAGGCGAAGAGGCGGCGCAAGGGGGTGCCTGGGGGGCCCACCCCATAGGACGGCGCGCCCCCCTCCTAGGCCGCGCCCCAGTGTGGTGTGGGGGCCCTGGGCCTCCACTCTGGCTCCCCTTCGGTGTTCTGGTCCGTCTCGGTGAAATAAGATGTTTGGCTTTTGTTTCGTCGAATTCCGAGAATATTGCCCGAATAGCCTTTACGGAACCAAAAACGGCGAGAAAACGAGAACTGGCACCTCGACATCTTGTTAATAGGTTAGTTCCGGAAAATGCATAAAATCATTATAAAGTGTGAGCAAAACATGTAGGTATTGTCATAAAACTAGCATGGAACATCAGAAATTATAGATACATTGGAGACGTATCAAGCATCCCCAAACTTAGTTCCTACTCGCCCTCGAGTAGGTAAACGATAACATGTATAATTTCTGAAGTGACATGCTGCTATCATAATCTTGATCAATACTATTGTAAAGCATATGAGATGAATGAAGTGATTCAAAGCAATGGTAAAGATAATGACAAAACAACTGATCATATAGCAAAGACTTTTCATGAATAGTACTTTCAAGACAAGCATCAATAAGACTTGCATAGGAGTTAACTCATAAAGCAATAAATTCTTAGTAGAAAGTTTTGAAGCAACACAAAGGAAGATATAAGTATCAGCAGTTGCTTTCAACTTCAACATTTATATCTCATGGATAATTGTCAACACAAAGTAATATGATGAGTGCAAATAAGCAAGTATGTAGGAATCAATGCACACAGTTGACACAAGTGTTTGCTTCTAAGATAGAAGTGTCGGGGGGAAGACCCCGGGTAGGGCAATGGACGCGGAGCAGCCGGCTGGCCACTGGCCGGCTCGCGGCAAAGGCCGGCTGAGGAGCAGCCGGCCGGCGCCGTGGCCGGCTGGTCCGGAAGCCGGCTGGCTCTAGGTCCTAGTCGGCCTGGCTACGGCCGCCAATGCTGTAGCTGGGCCGGCTTCTACAAGCCATATCC
>NC_061514.1:294563049-294582422 GCF_022539505.1 Lolium rigidum | reverse complement strand
GATACGTCTCCAACGTATCGATAATTTCTTGTGTTCCATGCCACATTATTGATGTTATCTACATGTTTTATGCACACTTTATGTCATATTCGTGCATTTTCTCGGAACTAACCTATTAACAAGATGCCGAAGTGCCGCTGTCGTTTTCTCGCTGTTTTTGGTTTCAGTAAATCCTAGTAAAGAAATATTCTCGGAATTGGACGAAATAAAAGCCCGTAGGCCTATTTTCTCACGAAGCTTCCGAAGTCCGAAGACGAAACGAAGTGGGGCCACAGGGGAGCCAAACCCTAGGGCGGCGCGGCCCCCCCTTGGCCGCGCCGCCCGTCATCCGGGGCCCCCGTGCCCCCTCTCGACTTGCCCTTCCGCCTACTTAAAGCCTCCGTGACGAAACCCCCAGCACCGAGAGCCACGATACGGAAAACCTTACCGAGACGCCGTCGCCGCCGATCCCATCTCGGGGATCCCGGAGATCGCTCTCCGCACCCCGCCGGAGAGGGGAATCATCTCCCGGAGGACTCTACACCGCCATGGTCGCCTCCGGAGTGATGAGTGAGTAGTCTACCCCCGGACTATGGGTCCATAGCAGTAGCTAGATGGTTGTCTTCTCCCCATTGTGCTATCATTGTCGGATCTTGTGAGCTGCCTATCATGATCAAGATCATCTATATGTAATTCTATATGTTGCGTTTGTTGGGATCCGATGAATAGAGAATACTTGTTATGTTGATTATCAAAGTTATGCTTATGTGTTATTTATGATCTTGCATGCTCTCCGTTACTAGTAGATGCTCTGGCCAAGTAGATGCTTTTAACTCCAAGAGGGAGTACTTATGCTCGATAGTGGGTTCATGCCTCGCATTGACACCGGGACAAAGGATGTAAAGTTCTAAGGTTGTGTTGTGCCGTTGCCACTAGGGATAAAACATTGAGTGCTATGTCTCAAGGATGTAGTCACTAGTTACATTACGCACCATACTTAATGCAATTGTCTCGTTGCTTTGCAACTTAATACCGGAGGGGGTTCGGATGATAACCCGAAGGTGGACTTTTTAGGCATAGATGCAGCTTGGATGGCGGTCTATGTACTTTGTCGTAATGCCCAATTAAATCTCACTATACTCATCATGATATGTATGTGCATTGTCATGCTCTCTTTATTTGTCAATTGCCCAACCGTAATTTGTTCACCCAACATGCCGTTCGTCTTATGGGAGAGACACCTCTAGTGAACCGTGGACCCCGGTCCAATTCTCTTTACCGAAATACAATCTACCGCAATACTTGTTTTTACCGTTTTCTCTCGCAAACAATCATCTTCCACACAATACGGTTAATCCTTTGTTACAAGCAAGCCGGTGAGATTGACAACCTCACCGTTTCGTTGGGGCAAAGTACTTTGGTTGTGTTGTGCAGGTTCCACGTTGGCGCCGAATCTCCGGTGTTGCGCCGCACTACATCCCGCCGCCATCAACCTTCAACGTGCTTCTTGGCTCCTCCCGGTTCGATAAACCTTGGTTTCTTTCTCGAGGGAAAACTTGCCGCCGTGCTCATCATACCTTCCTCTTGGGGTTGCCCAACGAACGTGTGAAATACACGCCATCAAGCATATTTTCTCGGCGCCGTTGCCGGGGAGATCAAGACACGCCGCAAGGGGAGTCTCCACTTCTCAATCTCTTTACTTTGTTTTTGTCTTGCTTTATTTTATTTACTACTTTGTTTGCTGCACTAAATCAAAATACAAAAAAATTAGTTGCTAGTTTTACTTTATTTGCTATCTTGTTTGCTATATCGAAAACACAAAAAAATTAGTTTACTTGCATTTACTTTATCTAGTTTGCTTTATTTACTATTGCTAAAATGGCCAACGCTGAAAATACTAAGTTGTGTGACTTCACAACCACAAATAATAATGATTTCTTATGCACACCTATTGCTCCACCTCGCTACTACAGCAGAATTCTTTGAAATTAAACCTCGCTTTACCGAATCTTGTTATGAAAGATCAATTTTCTCGGAATTAGTTCTGATGATGCCGCTGCCCATCTTAATAATTTTGTTGAACTATGCGAAATGCAAAAATATAAAGATGTAGATGGTGATATTATTAAACTAAAATTGTTCCCTTTCTCATTAAGAGGAAGAGCTAAAGATTGGTTGCTATCTCTCGCCTAAGAATAGTATTGATTCATGGACTAAATGCAAGGATGCTTTTATTGGTAGATATTATCCCCCCGCTAAAATTATATCTTTGAGGAGTAGCATAATGAATTTTAAACAATTAGATACTGAACATGTTGCTCAAGCTTGGGAAAGAATGAAATCTCTCGGTTAAAAATTGCCCAACCCATGGACCGACTACTTGGATGATCATCCAAACCTTCTATGCAGACTAAATTTTTCTTCGCGGAATTTATTGGATTCAGCTGCTGGAGGTACCTTTATGTCCATCACTCTTGGTGAAGCAACAAAGCTTCTTGATAATATGATGATCAACTACTCTGAATGGCACACGGAAAGAGCTCCACAAGGTAAGAAGGTAAATTCTGTTGAGGAATCCTCTTCCTTGAATGATAAGGTTGATGCTATTATGTCTATGCTTGTGAATGATAGGACTAATGTTGATCCTAATAATGTTCCGTTAGCTTCATTGGTTGCACAAGAAGAACATGTTGATGTAAACTTCATTAAAAATAATAATTTCAACAACAATGCTTACCGAACAATTCTAGTAACAACTATAGGCCATATCCTTATAATAATGGCAACGGCTATGGTAATTCTTATGGAAATTCTTACAACAATAATAGGAATTCACCCCTGGACTTGAAGCCATGCTTAAAGAATTTATTAGTACACAAACTGCCTTTAACAAATCTGTTGAGGAAAAACTCAATAAAATTGATATTCTTGTTTCTAGAGTTGATAGTCTTGCTTCGATGTTGATCTTTTGAAATCAAAAGTTATGCCTAATAGGGATATTGAAAATAAAATTGTTACTACAGCAAATGCCATCCAAGTTAGAATTAATGAGAATATAAGATTAATGGCTGAACTCGCGTGCTAGGTGGGATAGAGAAGAAAATGAAAAACTAGCTAAAGAGAAGAATATAGCTAAAGTTTGGACTATTACCACCACTAGTAATGCTAATGCTACACATGTTGCTGCACCTCCTACTCATACTAATAAAAGAATTGGTGTTAGCAATGTTTCCACTTCTAATGCAAAGCGCGAAAACTGCCCGAAACCGCTAAAACCGCTGAAACCGCTCGTGATAAAGCCGCTGAAATTTTTTCCAACATTGGGGATGATGATCCCATTGCTTTAGATTATAATGGTTTGAATTTTGATGATTGCCACATCTCTGAAGTTATAAAGTTCTTGCAAAAACTTGCTAAAAGTCCTAATGCTAGTGCTATAAATTTGGCTTTCACGCATCATATTACAAATGCTCTCATAAAAGCTAGAGAAGAGAAACTAGAGCGCGAAGCCTCTATTCCTAAAAAGCTAGAAGATGGTTGGGAGCCCATCATTAAGATGAAGGTTAAAGATTTTGATTGTAATGCTTTATGTGATCTTGGTGCAAGTATTTCTGTTATGCCTAAGAAAATTTATAATATGCTTGACTTGCCACCGCCGAAAAATTGTTATTTGGATGTTAATCTTGCTGATCATTCTACAAAGAAACCTTTGGGTAAAGTTGATAATGTTCGCATTACCGTTAACAATAATCTTGTTCCCGTTGATTTTGTTGTCTTGGATATTGAATGCAATGCATCTTGTCCAATTATATTGGGAAGACCTTTTCTTCGAACTCGTTGGTGCTATTATTGATATGAGGGAAGGTAATATAAAATATCAATTTCCTCTCAAGAAAGGTATGGAACACTTCCCTAGAAAGAGAATAAAGGTACCTTATGATTCTATTATTAGAACAAATTATGATGTTGATGCTTCATCTCTCGATGTTACTTGATACACACTTTCTGCGCCTAGCCGAAAGGCGTTAAAGAAAAGCGCTTATGGGAGACAACCCATGTTTTTACCTACAGTACTTTGTTTTTATTTTGTGTCTTGGAAGTTGTTTACTACTGTAGCAACCTCTCCTTATCTTAGTTTTGAGTTTTGTTGTGCCAAGTTAAGCCGTTGATAGAAAAGTAAGTACTAGATTTGGATTACTGCGCAGTTCCAGATTTCTTTGCTGTCACGAATCTGGGTCCACCTCCCTGTAGGTAGCTCAGAAAATTACGCCAATTTACGAGCATGATCCTCAGATATGTACGCAACTTTCATTCAATTTGAGCATTTTCGTTTGAGCAAGTCTGGTGCCATTTTAAAATTCGTCAATACGAACTGTTCTGTTTTGACAGATTCTGCCTTTTATTTCGCATTGCCTCTTTCGCTATGTTGGATGAATTTCTTTGATCCACTAATGTCCAGTAGCATTATGCAATGTCCAGAAGTGTTAAGAATGATTGTGTCACCTCTGAATATGTCAATTTATATTGTGCACTAACCCTCTAATGAGTTGTTTCGAGTTTGGTGTGGAGGAAGTTTTCAAGGATCAAGAGAGGAGTATGATGCAACATGATCAAGGAGAGTGAAAGCTCTAAGCTTGGGGATGCACCCGGTGGTTCACCCCTGCATATATCAAGAAGACTCAAGCGTTTAAGCTTGGGGATGCCCAAGGCATCCCCTTCTTCATCGACAAATTATCAGTGTTCCTCCCCCGAAACTATATTTTTATTCGGCCACATCTTATGTGCTTTTTCTTGGAGCGTCGGTTTGTTTTTGTTTTTGTTTTGTTTGAATAAAATGGATCCTAGCATTCACTTTATGGGAGAGATACACGCTCCGCTGTAGCATATGGACAAATATGTCCTTGGTTTCTACTCATAGTATTCATGGCGAAGTTTCTCCTTCGTTAAATTGTTATATGGTTGGAATTGGAAAATGATACATGTAGTAATTGCTATAAATGTCTTGGGTAATGTGATACTTGGCAATTGTTGTGCTCATGTTTAAGCTCTTGCATCATATGCTTTGCACCCATTAATGAAGAAATACATAGAGCATGCTAAAATTTGGTTTGCATATTTGGTTTCTCTAAGGTCTAGATAATTTCTAGTTTTGAGTTTGAACAACAAGGAAGACGGTGTAGAGTCTTATAATGTTTACAATATGTCTTTTATGTGAGTTTTGCTGCACCGGTTCATCCTTGTGTTTGTTTCAAATAAGCCTTGCTAGCCTAAACCTTGTATCGAGAGGGAATACTTCTCATGCATCCAAAATACTTGAGCCAACCACTATGCCATTTGTGTCCACCATACCTACCTATACTACATGGTATTTTCCCGCCATTCCAAAGTAAATTGCTTGAGTGCTACCTTTAAAATTCCATCATTCACCTTTGCAATATATAGCTCATGGGACAAATAGCTTAAAAACTATTGTGGTATTGAATATGTAATTATGCACTTTATCTCTTATTAAGTTGCTTGTTGTGCGATAACCATGTTTACCGGGGAACGCCATCAACTCATTGTTGAATTTCATGTG
Source organism: Lolium rigidum (assembly GCF_022539505.1). Taxonomy (NCBI): domain Eukaryota; kingdom Viridiplantae; phylum Streptophyta; class Magnoliopsida; order Poales; family Poaceae; genus Lolium; species Lolium rigidum. The sequence goes on along the minus strand of NC_061514.1, from coordinate 294,576,865 downwards.
AGTTGCTATGCATGTTCGTCTTGTCCGAAGTAAGGGCGATCTACACCGAGTTGAATGGTTTGAGCATGCATATTGTGAGAGAAGAACATTGGGCCGCTAACTAAAGCCATGATTCATGGTGGAAGTTTCAGTTTTGGACAAATATCCTCAAATCTCTAATGAGAAAAGAATTAATTGTTGTCAAATGCTTAAAGCATTAAAAGAGGAGTCCATTATCTCGTTGTCTATGTTGTCCCGGTATGGATGTCTAAGTTGAGAATAATCAAAAGCGAGAAATCCAAATGCGAGCTTTCTCCTTAGACCTTTGTACAAGCGGCATAGAGGTACCCCTTTGTGAAACTTGGTTAAAGCATATGTATTGCGGTGATAATCCAGGTAGTCCAAGCTAATTAGGACAAGGTGCGGGCACTATTGGTACACTATGCATGAGGCTTGCAACTTATAAGATATAATTTACATGATGCATATGCTTTATTACTACCGTTGACAAAATTGTTTCATGTTTTCAAAATCAAAGCTCTAGCACAAATATAGCAATCGATGCTTTTCCTCTATGAGGACCATTCTTTTACTTTCAATGTTGAGTCAGCTCACCTATTTCTCTCCACCTCAAGAAGCAAACACTTGTGTGAACTGTGCATTGATTCCTACATACTTGCTTATTGCACTTATTATATTACTCTATGTTGACAATATCCATGAGATATACATGTTACAAGTTGAAAGCAACCGCTGAAACTTAATCTTCTTTTGTGTTGCTTCAATACCTTTACTTTGAATTATTGCTTTATGAGTTAACTCTTATGCAAGACTTATTGATGCTTGTCTTGAAGTGCTATTCATGAAAAGTCTTTGCTTTATGATTCACTTGTTTACTCATGTCATACACATTGTTTTGATCGCTGCATTCTCTACATATGCTTTACAAATAGTATGATCAAGATTATGATGGCATGTCACTCCGTAAATTATCTTTGTTATCGTTTTACCTCGCTCGGGACGAGCAGTAACTAAGCTTGGGGATGCCGATACGTCTCCAACGTATCGATAATTTCTTGTGTTCCATGCCACATTATTGATGTTATCTACATGTTTTATGCACACTTTATGTCATATTCGTGCATTTTCTCGGAACTAACCTATTAACAAGATGCCGAAGTGCCGCTGTCGTTTTCTCGCTGTTTTTGGTTTCAGAAATCCTAGTAAAGAAATATTCTCGGAATTGGACGAAATAAAAGCCCAGAGGCCTATTTTCTCACGAAGCTTCCAGAAGTCCGAAGACGAAACGAAGTGGGGCCACAGGGGAGCCAAACCCTAGGGCGGCGCGGCCCCCCCTTGGCCGCGCCGCCCTGTCATCTGGGGCCCCCGTGCCCCCTCTCGACTTGCCCTTCCGCCTACTTAAAGCCTCCGTGACGAAACCCCCAGCACCGAGAGCCACGATACGGAAAACCTTACCGAGACGCCGTCGCCGCCGATCCCATCTCGGGGATCCCGGAGATCGCCTCCGGCACCCCGCCGGAGAGGGGAATCATCTCCCGGAGGACTCTACACCGCCATGGTCGCCTCCGGAGTGATGAGTGAGTAGTCTACCCCTGGACTATGGGTCCATAGCAGTAGCTAGATGGTTGTCTTCTCCCCATTGTGCTATCATTGTCGGATCTTGTGAGCTGCCTATCATGATCAAGATCATCTATATGTAATTCTATATGTTGCGTTTGTTGGGATCCGATGAATAGAGAATACTTGTTATGTTGATTATCAAAGTTATGCTTATGTGTTATTTATGATCTTGCATGCTCTCCGTTACTAGTAGATGCTCCGGCCAAGTAGATGCTTTTAACTCCAAGAGGGAGTACTTATGCTCGATAGTGGGTTCATGCCCGCATTGACACTCGGGACAAGGACGTAAAGTTCTAAGGTTGTGTTGTGCCGTTGCCACTAGGGATAAAACATTAGTGCTATGTTCAAGGATGTAGTCACTAGTTACATTACGCACCATACTTAATGCAATTGTCTCGTTGCTTTGCAACTTAATACCGGAGGGGGTTCGGATGATAACCCGAAGGTGGACTTTTTAGGCATAGATGCAGCTTGGATGGCGGTCTATGTACTTTGTCGTAATGCCCAATTAAATCTCACTATACTCATCATGATATGTATGTGCATTGTCATGCTCTCTTTATTTGTCAATTGCCCAACCGTAATTTGTTCACCCAACATGCCGTTCGTCTTATGGGAGAGACACCTCTAGTGAACTCGTGGACCCCGGTCCAATTCTCTTTACCGAAATACAATCCATCGCAATACTTGTTTTTACCGTTTTCTCTCGCAAACAATCATCTTCCACACAATACGGTTAATCCTTTGTTACAGCAAGCCGGTGAGATTGACAACCTCACCGTTTCGTTGGGGCAAAGTACTTTGGTTGTGTTGTGCAGGTTCCACGTTGGCGCCGGAATCTCCGGTGTTGCGCCGCACTACATCCCGCCGCCATCAACCTTCAACGTGCTTCTTGGCTCCTCCTGGTTCGATAAACCTTGGTTTCTTTCTGAGGGAAAACTTGCTGCTGTGCTCATCATACCTTCCTCTTGGGGTTGCCCAACGAACGTGTGAAATACACGCCATCAACTACTCACGGAGCATGGCGGAGGCGATGGCGTTGATGGAGATGGCTTCCGGGGGCACTTCCCCGTCCCGGCAGTGTGCCGGGACAGAGTTCTGTCCCCCGAATTGGAGTTTCGCGACGGTGGCGGCGCCCCTGGAGTCTTTCTGGAGTTTCGTCAATTGGTACTGCGTTTTTAGGTCGAAAGGGCTTTTATAGGCGAAGAGGCGGCACAGGGGGGCACCTGGGGGCGCCACACCCTAGGCCGGCGCGGCCTAGGCCTGGCCCGCGCCGCCATGTGGTGTGGTGGCCCCCTCGGCCCCTCTCCGACTCTTCTTCGGTGTTCGGAGCCTTCCGGAGAAAATAGGAGGTTTGGCGTTGATTTCGTCCAATTCCGAGAATATTGCCCGAACAGCCTTTCTGGAACCAAAAACAGCAGAAAACAGGAACTGGCACTGTGGCATCTTGTTAATAGGTTAGTTCCGGAAAATGCATGAAAACATCATAAAGTGCAAGCAAAACATGTAAGTATTGTCATAAAACAAACATGGAACGACAGAAATTATGGATACGTCGGGGACGTATCACAATCATAATGGTAGGCGAAAAGTGTACTTTGCTCCGGTCAAGGGTGGAACAATTTACGCTTCTTTCGGTACATTGAATTTTTTTTGCCACACCTTGCAATTTTTACGGATTTTGGAAAAAAAATGTTGCAAATGTTGTTATATACATAGACAAATTTCTACATGTGAAACTTTGTTCCTACACGATTGGACACAGAGGCGGCGCTAGGACATTTCTAGGTATTCATGTGAATATTAATGATTTTGGAAAAACAATGACGATATTGGCAAAACAACGATGATTTTGGTTAAATGAATATCAGGCTACAAATTTATTTTTCTATAAAGGAATATATTAATATCACGGAGATACCTATTACCCCCAACCTTTGCACCAACAAGATGCCATAAACATCAAAGATGCACACATAAAAAAAGAGAAAAAAAAGCTCCCGCAGCAGTTCTCTAACCATCACCAAATACAAAACCTAGACTACAAAAGGATATTCTCCAAAAGCAATGCCCGCAAGATGGAAGCAATTCACAAGCATTGTCTCCGTCCAATCGAAAATCTTAGGTTTTCACCTTGAAGAAAATCCGAGTTCAGAAAACAATGCCTTCGCCAAGACCATTTCTAGGTAAACCCAATAAATGTCAAACTTTGGGTTTTAACCCAGAAAACCGTGACTCGATACTCGAGGAGTACCACAAAGAATGGAGTCCACCTGTGTTGCCAATCTCATTTGCTGATGCTACTGCGAGTCACCAAACACCCGACACACAAGAGCATGTTCAACAGTCTTCGCCGAAACCAAAACATATCTCCACCATACCTTCAAAACCTCTAATCACAATCACATGAGTTTCTCCACCTTTGTCAACACCATGTAAATTTATATACATAGACATGTCCTATGAAACCGACAAGAATGCGAAGCTTCACGCCACGTCCTCATGAAGCCTCACTGGTAAAGATAAGGGCACACACAGTTTGATCGATTCCAATCTAGATAACCAGGGACACTATGCATGCGCCAAAGGGCGGAGATCTCCGAAAGGAAGAGTAGAAACCGTCAATGGCCAGATCAAAGAGGCCGACATCCAGATCAATGAATTGGTGCAAGGAGATAAGCATGGCTAAACCATCACAAATCAATGGTGGATACCCAATAATATTATTCGATCTAGACCTACAAGTTTCGCTCATTGCCTGCCGTCTCCGTGCGGATAGAGAGCGTCATTCAAGACAATTAGCAGTCCAGACCATGACGGTGCCCTAGCAGCTACCAACCCCTCGCCGCCCTAACTCTAAGCTCCATCGCGCCAAACTCCTAGCGCCGCCACTCATTAAAAACATTTTATTCGAAAATTCTAAGATGGTTTAAGTTTTGCAATTTACTACTGGCTGATACCCAGTTCTTTGTTTTTTTTTTGTTGCAACAAAGTCGAGCGTAAGTATTCGGAAATACAGTTTTAATCCCAGGTTGATATGCTCCTGCCACTCGAGAAAACATTTTAAATCTTTCAAAAAATCGAACAAAATTGTGCACATACATATTGACATTTTAGGTGCACAGGCCAAGTGGTGTGTAGAAAAATAAAGAAATGTCTAAATAAAAGCTTTTTTACATCGAATTTTATCATTTTTTATACATGACACAAACAATATCGGTTTATTGTGAAACGACTCTGGAGCACATAGAACATTGAAATATAGATGCAATATTTTTTAATATTTTAAAATGCCTTAAAAATTATTTAAAAAACAGAAGCATATCTTACATCTGGGTGCGAAAACTCGTGTGATATGATGGTGAAGCTAACAAAACCTGGTGCCGTCGCGCGCCATCTTGAATGGGAGGAATCTCGTGGAACGTAGTCGAGGACGGTGGACACACGTAACGCCACGCCTCTCTACGTGTCGCTCACCACGACGCCTTGAGTGCACACCGCAACCCTTGACCTCCGGCTGCCTCCCGCGCGGCGCTCCCTCCTTCGCCCTCGCTGCACGTACCCTACGTCGTCAGCGCACCACGCCAACCCAGACACGACCACTCCTGCTATAAACTCCACGCGCCGGCCAGATCCCACCTCGCGTAGCAGAACGTACTCTAGTCAGGCCGGCACGGCTAGCTGCACTGTATTGATCCGACTGACCGATCGATCGCCATGGCGCAGGCGGAGCGCGAGCGCATGAGCGTGGTCATGTTCCCGTGGCTGGCGCACGGCCACATCAACCCGTACCTCGAGCTAGCCAGGCGCCTCACCGCCGTCACCACCTCCCACCTCGACGTCGTCGTCCACCTCGTCTCCACGCCGGCCAACCTCGCGCCCCTCGCTTCCCACCAGACGGACAGGATCAACCTCGTCCCGCTCCACCTCCCCTCGCTCCCCGACCTCCCGCCCGCGCTGCACACCACCAAGCGCCTCCCGGCCCGCCTCATGCCGGCCCTCAAGCGCGCCTGCGACCTCGCCGCGCCCCGCTTCGGCGCGCTCCTCGACGGCCTCCGCCCGCGCCCGGACGTCCTCCTCTACGACTTCATCCAGCCGTGGGCGCCGCTCGAGGCCGCCGCGCGCGGGGTGCCGGCCGTGCACTTCAGCACGTGCAGCGCCGCCGCCACGGCGTTTTTCGCTCACTGCCTGGAGAACGAGCGCGTCCCCCGCGCGTTCCCGTTCGAGGCCATCAGCCTCGGCGGGCCTGATGAGGACGCTAAGTACACCGCGCTGCTCGCCATCCGCTGCGACGGCGGCACCGCGCTGGTCCCCGAGCGCGACCGCCTGCCGCTCAGCCTGGACCGCTCCTCCGGGTTCGTGGCCGTCAAGACGTGCGCCGACATCGAGCGCAAGTACATGGACTACCTGTCCCAGCTCGTCGGCAAGGAGATCGTGCCCACAGGACCGCTGCTCACCGACGGCGATGGATCGCAGGACGAGCACGGGGGTTCCGAACGCGTGATTCAGTGGCTCGACGGGGAGCAGCCGGCCTCCGTGGTGCTCGTCTCATTCGGCAGCGAGTACTTCATGTCGGAGAGCCAGATGGCGCAGATGGCGCACGGCCTGGAGCTGAGCGGCGTCCCTTTCCTGTGGGTGGTGCGGTTCCCGGACGCCGAGGACGACGTTCGCGGCGCGGCGAGGTCCATGCCGCCAGGGTTCGCTCCGGCGCGGGGGATGGTGGCGGAGGGGTGGGTGCCGCAGCGGCGCGTCCTGTCGCACCCTTCCTGCGGCGCGTTCCTGACCCACTGCGGGTGGAGCTCGGTGCTGGAGTCCATGGCGGCGGGGGTTCCCATGGTGGCCCTGCCGCTGCACATCGACCAGCCGCTGAACGCCAACCTCGCGGCGGAGGTGGGCGCGGCGGCCGCGCGCGTGCAGCAGGAGTGGTTCGGAGAGTTCACGGCGGAGGAAGTGGCTCGGGCGGTGCGCGCCACCGTGAACGGGAAGGAGGGGGAGGCGGCGAGGCGCCGCGCGAGGGAGCTGCGGGAGGTGGTGGCGCGGAACGACGGCGACGACGCGCACATCGCGGCGCTGCTCCAGAGGATGGCGCGGCTCTGCAGTAAGGGCCAAGCCGTGCCGAATTAGTGCTGAGCTTTTGCTACTTCAATAACACGATTCCGGCCCAAAAAAGACGCGCTGGTTGCCTGCCGCCGTCCTTGTAATTAGTTTGGGCCTTTGCAGATCCAACTAGCCCATTCCCATGTATTCTGGGCTTTTTCGCTACTTCAAATAAATGGTCTGACACTATTCCTAAAATGCAGCGCATCCGTGTAATATGAATGAATGATTTAAGGGAAAATCTATGTAGAAGCGCCCCACAAACTTAAACCTGTGCGGCGGCAGGTTTTGGATGTTTTTCCCTATAGGAGCCGTAACATGCATGCATGTAGTAATCTGACGCTAATATCATCGCATTAATTACTAGATTCGAAAATTGAAAATGATTTATCTCCTAAACCATTAATCCGATTAGTGATTCGTTTTCACCACGAAATTTGTCTCGACGAGGGCTTCAAAACTAGATCATATATTGTTATGTTTCGATGATTTTTTTTATTGGTTCAGTTCCCAGATTATGTTAACACGGTTGCCAGGTTATCAACATACAATTGCCATGACACTTATGTGCATATACTCCATATTTTTAGACAGTGAAATGATCTACAAAATTTAGAGAGCGAGCCTTAAAATGTGTCCAGCAACTAGAAGATGATACCATGCAACAAAAAAAATATATCATGTATTTTGCATCGATGTAGAATGGCATAATGAAATTGACAAATACGTTATTTCAATAAAGTAGCGAATAAATATGACAAGCACGTCACAAAATCTAGCAATTGTCGGCATCTAGTCATGCATAACCCAACAAATATGTGACGATCTTGTAAATATCAATAAACAATTTTTTTTAGTAATTGATAATCTGGGAAGTATGAGAGAATAATCTGGGAATTGTTGATGAAAACAAAAGTTATCAAAACATAGCGACATGAGATCTAGTTTCGAAGATCTTGTCGTAACTAAGCCGATTGTGAAAACAGAACATCAATTGGGCAGATTTACGAGATAAAACATTTCAAAATTTGAGAAGTGAGAGAATATTGCATGACATCATTGTTTGCATGCATCCTACATACGGAGGTGAGATGGCTCTATGTGAATAGTAATTAGTGGCATGCATGTGAGTGTGAGGACTAATAATTGCATACATGTGAGTGTAAGAGACTAATTAATTACGCATGCATGTGAGTAGTGGGAACCGTGCGGCGTCGCCGGGTAGTCCAGTCCATGATTTAATGGCGGATATGGCAAATGGTGGCAACGCCCCCAAACCAGGTAAGAACATCCTCAAAACAGCCTAGGAATTTGAAATACATTTGGATGTCAAGTTTTACAAAAAAAAAAGTATCATGAACATTGCAGTGTGGTGCTTCAAGCCTTGAAGCTATGGCGGACCAAGACCTATCGATTTGGCACGTTTTTTTCGCATGGAGGATTCTTACAATAACATTAACATGCTCCACATTGCTACTATAAAATCATTGTTCACTAATATACCAACGTGTCACATTTTAAAGTGATCAATATTTGTGAAGACAATCAACGATCCTCTAGGTTAAAAGAAGTCTCGTTTTGCTTCATGGCAATAGAGTTGTGAAAGAAGTCTCATTTTGCTTCGTGGCGGTAGAGTTGTGAAAGAATGTGAAGCCGACATCTAGTGTGCTACAACCTCTTCTATTGTAAGTTATCCTGCTCTTTTTTGCTTGTGGAGTATAAGAGAGATGTGTTGCATCATCTTTATGTTAGGACGTGATTCCTATATGAATGTGTATCTTACACATATTGAAGTTATATTTTTATTATCTTATTGATGAATTGTTATTATCCGCTACAAATTAAAAGAGAGAATAATCAAGTAAATCCATGAATCTCGATCCAATTTTAATCATAACAAACATCTTTTCATTGCATTTTTCTTACTTTTTATTTGCATCACTATTTTAATCCGAAAATATAAAAATATTTCGTTATTTTATTTGCACACAAAACCCAAAAACAATCAATCATTTACTGCTTTTGCTTAGTTTACTTTACTTGTCTAGTTTATCGGGAGTGGTGTTTTAGCTCATGGAAGCATATGCTCCCCTTATTTTGAAATGCATCTTAGATATATGTTGAAATGTTAAAAAAAATGAAACTAAAATTCGCACGTACATCTTCACATGCTACAAGTCAACAAAGTCGTTCCATGAAAAATCGACTTATCATGTGAAATATGTAAACTTGACGAATGCATGTACATTATGGAGATGCACGCATGCTGTAGCAGCGACCATTCTTAAGGCCACCCCTCTTTACAAACCTCATGCCCCCTCACTCCCTTCTCTCCAACGGAACGCTAGCTTGTAGAGAGATCCATATTTACAATGCTCTCTCTCTATACGATCTACTACATTTTTATTTATATGGTCGCCCTCTTCCAATCACTATTTGTGCGTGTGTTTACGGTTACAGGTACTTGATGTGGGTGGACAAGGTGCAAGTGAAGTGCGCCTCAATCTATAGTTGCGATTGACACGGCGATTTCCATGTCTTTACTCTTTCATTCTTTCATCCTTCTTGGTGATTTTTGCTGGAAAGTAATCTTGCCTTGCCACTAATTTATGCAGGAATTGCCGAAGATGTCGCATGTAGTGGCGGGAGACATCACCAGACGAGTGGTGCAGCAGCAAGCTCAGAACAAGCTCAACGCAAAGCTGAACCCACATGGGCACAACACCTAGGTAATTATACTGGTGGAATCTGAGTGGGCACAGGACTAAAAGTCGAAACATATTCATGTCGTTGCCTCGCTGTAGCAGCGGAGACCTCCGGAGCCACGCGTCCCAGTCTATGCCAAAGGATTATCTCTACCGACAACCACCGGGGTGTGCGCCGACGGCCTTTTGTTGTGCCTATGGTGGTCGAAGGCACATGTTGCCCTTACGCCAATGGCTTTCCTGTGCCGACAGCTTGCTTTGCGGTCTACCCTATTCGAGCCATGTGCACAACGCCTGGCCATTAGCACCTTGATAATTTCCTGCAGTGCATCTACTTGCCGGCGCAAATGACTAACCAACCTACTGTACCAACTTTGCCGCCCCATAAATATTTCCAATGCGTTCTTTCGCTATATAAGGCCACCCCCTCTTTACAAGTCACCTGCCTCTCGCGCCCTTCTCTCCAGCGGAACACTATCTGGTAGAGAGCTCCACATTTCCATGCCCCTCTGCCTCTCTATACGATCAACTACATCTTTATTCATACGATCGCCCTCTTCTAACCACTATTTGCGTGTGTGTTTACGGATACAGGTAATTTATTTTTTGAAATTTCTAATATTTTCTTATATTTCATCAAAAACTAAAAAGACGATTCCTAGGGGTGGGGGTGGAGTCAAAAGGAAAAAAAAAACTATGCCGACAACAAAGCCATCGGCATAGGGCTGTAGAGCAAAAAAAACTCTGTGCCGACGGCTAACCCGTTGCCTCGCCCTTATAGGGGAGACCCTCGAGGCCACTTGTCTAAGTTTATGCCGAAGGCTACTCTGTGCCAATGGCCAGCCGAGCCTATGCCAACGACGTTTTGTTGTGCGTATGGTGGCCATCGACACAGGTTGCTGCCCTGTTCGAGCCCTATGTCGATGGCCCTGACAAAAAGCCATCGGCTTGCTTTGCGTCCTGCCCTATTCGAGCCTTATGCCAACGTCCTCGACAAAAAGTCGTTGGCACATTGCCTGGCGGTCGACACCTTGACAATTTCTCTTAGTGCATCCACTTGCCGGAGAAAATGACAAGCCAACACATTGTAGCAACTCTGAATCCCCATAAATATTTCTTCTGTTGATGAATTGCCGCAGATGTCGCCTGTAGTGGCAGCGGACATCACCAGACGAGTGGTGCAACTGCAAGCTCAGAACATGCTCAACACACAGCTGAGCCCACAGGGGCACAACACCTAGGTAATTATACTGGTGGAATCTGAGTGGGCCCATGACTAAAAGTCGAAACATATTCATGTCGATGCCTCGCCATCACAGCGGAGACCTCCGGGGCCACGCGTCCCAGTCTATGCCAAAGGTTTACCTGTGCCAACAACCAGCGGGTGTGTGCTGATGGCCCCGACAAAAAGCCAATGGCACAGTGCCTGGCCATCAGCACCTTGACAATTCCGTTTAGTGCTTCCACTTGCCGGAGCAAATGACTTGCCAACACACTGTACCAACTTTCCCTCCCCACTGTACCAACTTTCCCTCCCCATAAATATTTTCGCTGTTAAGTTGTGCAAAGAAATATCAAATTTGCTATATAAGGCCACCCCCTCTTTACAAACCACCTGCCTCTTGCACCATTCTCTCTAGCGGAACGCTATCTGTTAGAGAGCTCCACATTTCCATGCCCCTCCGTCTCTCTATACGGCCAACTACGTCTTTATTTATATGATCGCCCTCTTCTAATCACTATTTGCGTGTGGGTTTACATGTACTTGGCGTGGATGGATAAGGTGCAAGTGAAGTGCGCCTCAATCTATAGCCGCGATCGACACGGTGATTTCCATGTCTTTACTCTTTCATTCTTTCATCCTTCTTGGTGATTTTTGCTGGAAAGTAATCTTGTCTTACCACTAATTTATGCAGGAATTGCTGCTGATGTTGCCTGTAGTGGCGGAGGACATCAGCATACGAGTGGTGCAGTTGCAATCTTAGAACAAGGTCGACGCGCAACTGAATCCACAAGGGCACAACACCTAGGTAATTATACTGGTGTAATATTAGTAGGCCCAAGACTAAAATTCGAAACATATTCATGTCGTTGCCTCGCCATCACAGCGGAAATCTTCGGGTGACATATGTATGCCTACCATGCATGTTAAATAAGTACCCAAGGTCTACAGGAAAGCAGGAAGCCCATGAACTCGAAGCTTTGGAGGCCTAGAAGGTTGAAGGCTTTTGGGTTAGGAAAATAGAGTTACAGTAGGAAACTTGTATCAATATAGGAAAGCCCAATGCGACTTGATAGTTTGTAACTTGTACAACACGGAAAAGTCTCGGCTTCGCCTCCTATATAAAGGGAAAGCCGAGGGAGAAAGAAGGGGCCGAATTATTGTAATCCTAGCCACCGTAATATTGAGTTGAGCATCTTTGTTCGGCTGAACCTTCAAGATCTACTTGCCCTCTACTTCTTACGAAACCGTAAGTCTACAATACGTAGGCATTGATGAGTTAATCCCTCGTCACCGGGGCCACGCGTCCTAGTCTATGCCAAAGTATTATTTGTGCCGACAACCAGCAGGGTGTGTGCCGACGGCCTTTTGTTGTGTCGATGGTGGCCGTCGGCATAGGTTGCCCCTACGACAACGGCTTTCCTCTGCCGACGACTAACTTTGAGTCTTGCCCTGTTCGAGCCTATAACGAACGACCCTGATAAAAAGCCGTCGGTATAGCGCTTGGCTGTCGGCACCTTGACCTTGACAGTTTCCCGTAGTGCATCCACTTGCCGAAGCAAATGACTAGCCAACGTAGTGTAACAACTTTGCAGCCCTATAAATATTTATGATGCTGAGTTGTGCAAGAAACATCAAAACACTATGCATGTAGTAGCGGCGACCGTTCTTTCGCTATATAATTCCACCCCCTCTTTACAAACCTCGTGCCTCCCGCACCCTTCTCTCCAATAGAAAGCTAGCTGGTAGAAAGCTCCACATTTCCATGACACACTCTCTCTCTATACGACCTACTACGTCTTTATTCATACGATCGCCCTCTTCTAATCACTATTTGCATCTGTGTTTATGGTTACATGTAATTTTATTATTTGAAATTTCTAAAATTTTCTCATATTTTTTTGAAAACATAAAAGGCGATTCCCAGGGGTAGGGTGGGATTTAGCAAAAAATAAAAAAAAACTATGCCGATGACAAAGCTATCGGCATAGGGTTGAAGAGCAAAAATAGAAAAAAAATGCCGACGGCTAACGCCGTTGCCTCTCCATCATGGGGGAGACCCTCGGGGCCACACGTTCTGGTCTATGCTGAAGGCTTATATGTGTCGATGAACAGCCGAGCCTATGCCGACAACCTTTTGATGTGCCGACGGTGGCCATCGGCACATGCTGTCCATACGCCGACGGCTTGCTTTGCGTCTAGCCCTATGCTGATAGGACCGACAAAAACCCGTCAGCACAACACCTGGCCGTAGGAACTTTAACAATTTCCCGTAGTGCATCCACTTGCTCGAGAGAATGACGAGCCAATGCACTGTAGCAACTCTGCAGCCCCATAAATATTTCTTCTCTTGATTTGTGCAAAGAAATATCAAAACACTATGCATGCAGCAGGGACCGTTCTTTCGCTATATAAGGCCACCCCCTCTTTTCAAACCTCCTGCCCCTCGCTCCCTTCTCTCCAACGGAACGCTGGCTCGTAGAGAGCTCCACATTTCCATGATCTCTCTCTCTCTATATATAAGATATAGTACGTTGCCCTCTTCTAATCACTATTTGCGTGTGTGTTTACGGTTACACGTACTTCGCGTGGGTGGACAAGGTGCAAGTGAAGTGCGCCTCAGTCTGTAGACGCGATCGACACGGTGATTTCCATGTATTTACTATTTCATTCTTTCGTCCTTCTTGGTGATTTTTGCTGGAAAGTAATCTTGCCTTGACACTAACTTATGCAGGAATTCCCGCCAATGTCGCATGTAGTTGCGGAGGACTGATACGTCTCCGACGTATCGATAATTTCTTATGTTTTATGCCATATTATTGATGATACCTACATGTTTTATGCACACTTTATGTCATATTCGTGCATTTTCTGGAACTAACCTATTAACAAGATGCCGAAGTGCCGGTTCTCGTTTTCTCGCTGTTTTTGGTTTCAGAAATCCTAGTAACGAAATATTCTCGGAATTGGACGAAACGAAGACCCGGGGGCCTATTTTTCCACGGAGCTTCCGAAGACCGAAGAACATACGAAGTGGGGCCACGAGGTGGCGACACCACAAGGCGGCGCGGCCCAGGGGGGGCCCGCGCCGCCCTATGGTGTGGCCCCCTCGTCTGGCCCCCGACTCTGCCCTTCCGCCTACTTAAAGCCTCCGTAGCGAAACCCCCGATGC
>NC_061514.1:294524169-294562949 GCF_022539505.1 Lolium rigidum | reverse complement strand
GAATACTTACTCACTGTTATGAATGGCGTAGTGAAGTGCTTATTTATATCTCTTTATGATTGCAATGTATTTTGTATCACAATTTATCTATGTGCTACTCTAGCAATGTTATTAAAGTAGTCTATTCCTCCTGCACGGTGTAATGGTGACAGTGTGTGCATCCGTGTTAGTACTTGGTTTATGCTATGATTATGATCTCTTGTAGATTATGAAATTAACTATTGCTATGATAGTATTGATGTGTATTATTCCTCCTACATAGCATGAAGGTGACAGTGTGCATGCTATGTTAGTACTTGGTTTAGTCGAATTGATCTTTCATGCACTCTAAGGTTATTTAAATATGAACATTGAATTGTGGAGCTTGTTAACTCCCGCATTGAGGGTTCGTGTAATCCTAAGCAATGTGTTCATCATCCAACAAGAGTGTAGAGTATGCATTTATCTATTCTGTTATGTGATCAAAGTTGAGAGTGTCCACTAGTGAAAGTCTAATCCCTAGGCCTTGTTCCTAAATACTTGCTATCGCCGCTTGTTTACTTGTTTTACTGCGTTACTACTGCTGCGTTACTACTCGCTGCGTTACTACTGCTTGTTTACCGTTCGGGCAAAGCACTTTTCTCGGTGCCGCTGCTACTACTTATTCATACCACCCGTATTTCACTATCTCTTCGCCGAACTAGTGCACCTATTAGGTGTGTTGGGGACACAAGAGACTTCTTGCTTTGTGGTTGCGGGGGTTGCATGAGAGGGATATCTTTGACCTCTTCCTCCCTGAGATCGATAAACCTTGGGTGATCCACCTAAGGGAAACTTGCTGCTGTTCTACAAACCTCTGCTCTTGGAGGCCCAACACTGTCTACAAGAATAGAAGCTCCCGTAGACATCAAGCACTTTTCTGGCGCCGTTGCCGGGGAGGAAAGGTAAAAAGGCACTCATACTCCGGTTCCAGGTAACAGTACTTTCTGGCGCCGTTGTGTGTGTGCTCGAAGCTATTTCCTTTAGATCCTGCAATTGCATCTTTTTGTTTCTTGTTTACACTAGTTTGGCATAATGGACAACAATGAGCTTCTTATTCTATTTCCTGATTTAAAACTTGGATTGTTTGATGCGAAAATTAAAAAACCTATGGAATCTTATTTGCATGCTTGGTAGTAATATTAGTATGAACGCTTTGAACACCATTGTTGATAATAATGTAGAAAGTTCTAAGCTTGGGGAAGCTGGTTTTCATGATCTTTTTTGTCCCCCAAGCATTGAGGAGAAAATTTTCTTTGATGATACTTTGCCTCCTATTTATGATGATTATAATAGTGGTCTTTTGGTACAACCTACTATGGAGAGTGAATTTTGTTATGATTATACTATGCCTCCTATATTTGATGATGAGAATAATAATGATAGCTACTTTGTTGAATTTGCTCCCACTACAACTAATAAAATTGATTATGCCTATGTGGAGAGTAATAATTTTATGCATGAGACTCATGATAAGAATGCTTTATGTGATAGTTATATTGTTGAGTTTGATCATGATGCTACTGAAAGTTATTATGAGAGAGGAAAATATGGTTGTAGAAATTTTCATGTTACTAAAATGCCTCTCTATGTGCTGAAATTTTTGAAGCTACACTTGTTTTATCTTGCTATGCTTGTTACTTTGCTCTTCATGAACTTGTTTATTTACAATATTCCTATGCATAGGAAGCATGTTAGACTTAAATATGTTTTGAATTTGCCTCTTGATGCTCTCTTTTGCTTCACATACTATCTTTTGCGAGTGCATCATTAAAACTGCTGAGCCCACCTTAATGGCTATAAAGAAAGAACTTCTTGGGAGATAACCCATGTGTTATTTTGCTACAGTACTTTGTTTTATATTTGTGTCTTGGAAGTTATTTACTACTGTAGCAACCTCTCCTTATCTTAGTTTTGAGTTTTGTTGTGCCAAGTAAAGTCTTTGATAGTAAAGTAAGTACTAGATTTGGATTACTGCGCAGTTCCAGATTTCTTTGCTGTCACGAATCTGGGTCTACCTCCCTGTAGGTAGCTCAGAAAATTAAGCCAATTTACGTGCATGATCCTCAGATATGGACGCAACTTTCATTCAATTTGAGCATTTTCATTTGAGCAAGTCTGGTGGCCTAATAAAATCCATCTTTACGGACTGTTCTGTTTTGACTGTATTCTGCCTTTTATTTTGCATTGCCTCTTTTGCTATGTTGGATGAATTTCTTTGATCCATTAATGTCCAGTAGCTTTATGCAATGTCCAGAAGTGTTAAGAATGATTGTGTCACCTCTGAACATGTTAATTTTTATTGTGCACTAACCCTCTAATGAGTTGTTTCGAGTTTGGTGTGGAGGAAGTTTTCAAGGATCAAGAGAGGAGTATGATGCAATATGATCAAGGAGAGTGAAAGCTCTAAGCTTGGGGATGCCCCGGTGGTTCACCCCTGCATATTTTAAGAAGACTCAAGCGTCTAAACTTGGGGATGCCCAAGGCATCCCCTTCTTCATCGACAACATTATCAGGTTCCTCCCCTGAAACTATATTTTTATTCCGTCACATCTTATGCACTTTGCTTGGAGCGTCGGTTTGTTTTTGTTTTTTGTTTTGTTTGAATAAAATGGATCCTAGCATTCACTTTGTGGGAGAGAGACACGCTCCGCTGTAGCATATGGACAAGTATGTCCTTAGGCTCTACTCATAGTATTCATGGCGAAGTTTCTTCTTCGTTAAATTGTTATATGGTTGGAATTGGAAAATGCTACATGTAGTAATTCTAAAATTTCTTGGATAATTTGATACTTGGCAATTGTTGTGCTCATGTTTAAGCTCTTGCATCATATGCTTTGCACCCATTAATGAAGAAACACTCAGAGCTTGCTAATTTGGTTTGCATATTTGGTTTCTCTAGAGTCTAGATAACATCTAGTATTGAGTTTTGAACAACAAGGAAGACGGTGTAGAATCTTATAATGTTTACAATATGTCTTTTATGTGAGTTTTTCTGTACAGTTCATCCTTGTGTTTGTTTCAAATAACCTTGCTAGCCTAAACCTTGTATCTAGAGGGAATACTTCTCATGCATCCAAAATACTTGAGCCAACCACTATGCCATTTGTGTCCACCATACCTACCTACTACATGGTATTTATCCGCCATTCCAAAGTAAATTGCTTGAGTGCTACCTTTAAAATTCCATCATTCACCTTTGCAATATATAGCTCATGGGACAAATAGCTTAAAAACTATTGTGGTATTGAATATGTACTTATGCACTTTATCTCTTATTAAGTTGCTTGTTGTGCGATAACCATGCTTCTAGGGACGCCATCAACTATTCTTTGTTGAATATCATGTGAGTTGCTATGCATGTCCGTCTTGTCTGAAGTAAGAGAGATCTACCACCTTAATGGTTGGAGCATGCATATTGTTAGAGAAGAACATTGGGCCGCTAACTAAAGCCATGAATCATGGTGGAAGTTTCAGTTTTGGACATACATCCTCAATCTCATATGAGAATAATAATTGTTGCCACATGCTTATGCATTAAAGAGGATTCCATTATCTCGTTGTCCATGTTGTCCCGGTATGGATGTCTAAGTTGAGAATAATCAAAAGCGAGAAATCCAAAATGCGAGCTTTCTCCTTAGACCTTTGTACAAGCGGCATGGAGGTACCCCATTGTGACACTTGGTTAAAACATGTGCATTGCAAAGATCCGGTAGTCCAAGCTAATTAGGACAAGGTGCGGGCACTATTAGTATACTATGCATGAGACTTGCAACTTGTAAGATATAATTTACATAACTCATATGCTTTATTACTACCGTTGACAAAATTGTTTCATGTTTTCAAAATAAAAGCTCTAGCACAAATATAGCAATCGATGCTTTCCTCTTTGAAGGACCATTCTTTTACTTTTATGTTGAGTCAGTTCACCTATCACTCTCCACCTCAAGAAGCAAACACTTGTGTGAACTCGTGCATTGATTCCTACATACTTGCATATTGTACTTGTTATATTACTCTATGTTGACAATTATCCATGAGATATACATGTTACAAGTTGAAAGCAACCGCTGAAACTTAATCTTCCTTTGTGTTGCTTCAATGCCTTTACTTTGATTTATTGCTTTATGAGTTAACTCTTATGCAAGACCTATTAATACTTGTCTTGAAGTACTATTCATGAAAAGTCTTTGCTTTATGATTCAGTTGTTTACTCATGTCATTACCATTGTTTTGATCGCTGCATTCACTACATATGTTTACAAATAGTATGATCAAAGTTATGATGGCATATCACTTCGAAATTATCTTTGTTATCGTTTTACCTGCTCGGGACGAGCGAGAACTAAGCTTGGGGATGCTTGATACGTCTCCGACGTATCGATAATTTCTTATGTTCTATGCCATATTATTGATGATACCTACATGTTTTATGCACACTTTATGTCATATTCGTGCATTTTCCGGAACTAACCTATTAACAAGATGCCGAAGTGCCGATTCTTTGTTTTCAGCTGTTTTTGGTTTCGAAATCCTAGTAACGAAATATTCTCGGAATTGGACGAAACAAAGACCCGGGGGCCTATTTCGCCACGAACCTTCCGGAAGACCGAAGAGCATACGAAGTGGGGCCACGAGGTGGCCGGACCACATGGCGGTGCGGCCGAGGGGGCCCGCGCCGCCCGTGGTGTGGGCCCCTCGTCGGCCCCCGACTCTGCCCTTCCGCCTACTTAAAGCCTCCGTCGCGAAACCCCCGAGACGAAGAACCATGATACGGAAAACCTTCCGCGAGCCGCCGCCATCGCGAAGCCAATATCCGGGGGACAGGAGTCTCGTTCCGGCACCCTTCCGGAGCGGGGAAGTGCCCCGGAAGGCTTCTCCATCGACACCGCTGCCATCTCCACCGCCATCTTCATCACCGCTCGCTGCTCCCATGAGGAGGGAGTAGTTCTCCATCGAGGCTCGGGGCTGTACCGGTAGCTATGTGGCTCATCTCTCTCCTATGTACTTCAATACAATAATCTCATGAGCTGCCTTACATGATTGAGATTCATATGATGATGCTTGTAATCTAGATGTCATTATGCTAGTCAAGTGAGTTTTACTTATGTGATCTCCGGAGACTCCTTGTCCCACATGTGTAAAGGTGACGAGTGTGTGCACCGTGTGGGTCTCTTAGGCTATATTTCACAGAATACTTACTCACTGTTATGAATGGCGTAGTGAAGTGCTTATTTATATCTCTTTATGATTGCAATGTATTTTGTATCACAATTTATCTATGTGCTACTCTAGCAATGTTACTAAAGTAGTCTATTCCTCCTGCACGGTGTAATGGTGACAGTGTGTGCATCCGTGTTAGTACTTGGTTTATGCTATGATTATGATCTCTTGTAGATTATGAAGTTAACTATTGCTATGATAGTATTGATGTGTATTATTCCTCCTACATAGCATGAAGGTGACGAGTGTGCATGCTATGTTAGTACTTGGTTTAGTCGAATTGATCTTTCATGCACTCTAAGGTTATTTAAATATGAACATTGAATTGTGGAGCTTGTTAACTCCGGCATTGAGGGTTCGTGTAATCCTACGCAATGTGTTCATCATCCAACAAGAGTGTAGAGTATGCATTTATCTATTCTGTTATGTGATCAAAGTTGAGAGTGTCCACTAGTGAAAGTCTAATCCCTAGGCCTTGTTCCTAAATATCGCTATCGCTGCTTGTTTACTCGTTTCATTGCGTTACTACTTGCTGCGTTACTACGCTTGTTTACTTGTCCGGGCAAAGCACTTTTCCGGTGCCGTTGCTACTACTTATTCATACCACCCGTATTTCACTATCTCTTCGCCGAACTAGTGCACCTATTAGGTGTGTTGGGGACACAAGAGACTTCTTGCTTTGTGGTTGCGGGGTTGCATGAGAGGGATATCTTTGACCTCTTCCTCCCTGAGATCGATAAACCTTGGGTGATCCACTTAAGGGAAACTTGCTGCTGTTCTACAAACCTCTGCTCTTGGAGGCCCAACACTGTCTACAAGAATAGAAGCTCCTGTAGACATCAATCATGCCTTCCTCTTGGGGTTGCCCAACGAACGTGTGAAATACACGCCATCAAGCATATTTTCTGGCGCCGTTGCCGGGGAGATCAAGACACGCTGCAAGGGGAGTCTCCACTTCCCAACCTCTTTACTTTGTTTTTGTCTTGCTCTATTTTATTTACTACTTTGTTTGCTGCATTATATCAAAACACAAAAAAAATTAGTTGCTAGTTTTACTTTATTTTCTATCTTGTTTGCTATATCAAAAACACAAAAAAATTAGTTACTTGTTTTACTTACTTAATATCATGCATGTTTTTATTTCACTAGTTAAGCATAATGGAAAACAACAAAAATATGAGAGATCTTTATGAACTTTATCTTGAATTAGGACATGATGTGTTTGAAGAGAGAATTAAAAAACCCATGGAACTTTATATGCATGCTAATGGGAATGCTATTACTATGGATGCTTTGAACACCATTGTTGCTAATGCTATGGAAAATTCTAAGCTTGGGGAGGCTGGCTCTGATGAGCATGATCTTTTAGTCCCCCAAGCATTGAGGAGAAAATTTTCTTTTATAATTACAATATGCCTCCTATATATAATGATAGCCACTTTGTTGAATTTGCTCCCACTACAACTAATAAAATTGATTATGCTTACGTGGAGAGTAATAATTTTATGCATGAGACTCATGATAAGAATGCTTTATGTGATAGTTACATTGTTGAGTTTGCTCATGATGCTACTGAAAATTATTATGAGAGAGGAAAATATGGTTGTAGAAATTTTCATGTTACTAAAATGCCTCTCTATGTGCTGAAATTTTTGAAGCTACACTTGTTCTATCTTCCTATGCTTGTTACTTTGCTCTTCATGAGCTTGTTTATTTACAAGATTCCTTTGCATAGGAAGCATGTTAGACTTAAATGTGTTTTGAATTTGCCTCTTGATGCTCTCTTTTTCTTCAAATACTATTTCTTGCGAGTGCATCATTAAAACTGCTGAGCCCATCTTAACGGCTATAAAGAAAGAACTTCTTGGGAGATAGCCCATGTGTTATTTTGCTACAGTACTTTGTTTTATATTTGTGTCTTGGAAGTTGTTTACTACTGTAGCAACCTCTCCTTATCTTAGTTTTGTGTTTTGTTGTGCCAAGTAAAGTCTTTGATAGTAAAGTAAATACTAGATTTGGATTATGCGCAGAAACAGATTTCATTGCTGTCACGAATCTGGGTCTAATTCTCTGTAGGTAACTCAGAAAATTAAGCCAATTTACGTGAGTGATCCTCAGATATGTACGCAACTTTCATTCAATTTGTGCATTTTCATTTGAGCAAGTCTGGTGGCCTAATAAAATCCATCTTTACGGACTGTTCTGTTTTGACAGCTTCTGTCTTTTATTTTGCATTGCCTCTTTTGCTATGTTGGATGAATTTCTTTGATCCATTAATGTCCAGTAGCTTTATGCAATGTCCAGAAGTGTTAAGAATGATTGTGTCACCTCTGAACATGTGAATTTTTATTGTGCACTAACCCTCTAATGAGTTGTTTCGAGTTTGGTGTGGAGGAAGTTTTCAAGGATCAAGAGAGGAGTATGATGCAATATGATCAAGGAGAGTGAAAGCTCTAAGCTTGGGGATGCCCCGGTGGTTCACCCCTGCATATTCTAAGAAGACTCAAGCGTCTAAGCTTGGGGATGCCCAAGGCATCCCCTTCTTCATCGACAACATTATCGGGTTCCTCCCCCGAAACTATATTTTTATTCCGTCACATCTTATGTACTTTGCTTGGAGCGTCGGTTTGTTTTTGTTTTTTGTTTTGTTTGAATAAAATGGATCCTAGCATTCACTTTATGGGAGAGAGACACGCTCCGCTGTAGCATATGGACAAGTATGTCCTTAGGCTCTACTCATAGTATTCATGGCGAAGTTTCATCTTCGTTAAATTGTTATATGGTTGGAATTGGAAAATGCTACATGTAGTAACTCTAAAATGTCTTGGATAATTTGATACTTGGCGATTGTTGTGCTCATGTTTAAGCTCTTGCATCATATGCTTTGCACCCATTAATGAAGAAATACTTAGAGCTTGCTAATTTGGTTTGCATATTTGGTTTCTCTAGAGTCTAGATAATATCTAGTGTTGAGTTTTGAACAACAAGGAAGACGGTGTAGAGTCTTATGATGTTTACAATATGTCTTTTATGTGAGTTTTGCTGCACCGTTCATCCTTGTGTTTGTTTCAAATAACCTTGCTAGCCTAAACCTTGTATCGAGTGGGAATACTTCTCATGCATCCAAAATCCTTGAGCCAACCACTATGCCATTTGTGTCCACCATACCTACCTACTACATGGTATTTATCCGCCATTCCAAAGTAAATTGCTTGAGTGCTACCTTTAAAATTCCATCATTCACCTTTGCAATATATAGCTCATGGGACAAATAGCTTAAAAACTATTGTGGTATTGAATATGTACTTATGCACTTTATCTCTTATTAAGTTGCTTGTTGTGCGATAACCATGTTTACGGGGACGCCATCAACTATTCCTTGTTGAATATCATGTGAGTTGCTATGCATGTCCGTCTTGTCCGAAGTAAGAGAGATCTACCACCTTAATGGTTGGAGCATGCATATTGTTAGAGAAGAACATTGGGCCGCTAACTAAAGCCATGAATCATGGTGGAAGTTTCAATTTTGGACATATATCCTCAATCTCATATGAGAATAATAATTGTTGCCACATGCTTATGCATTAAAGAGGAGTCCATTATCTCGTTGTCCATGTTGTCCCGGTATGGATGTCTAAGTTGAGAATAATCAAAAGCGAGAAATCCAAAATGCGAGCTTTCTCCTTAGACCTTTGTACAGGCGGCATTGAGGTACCCCATTGTGACACTTGGTTAAAACATGTGCATTGCAAAGATCCGGTAGAACCAAGCTAATTAGGACAAGGTGCGGGCACTATTAGTATACTATGCATGAGGCTTGCAACTTGTAAGATATAATTTTCATAACTCATATGCTTTATTACTACCGTTGACAAAATTGTTTCATGTTTTCAAAATAAAAGCTCTAGCACAAATATAGCAATCGATGCTTTCCTCTTTGAAGGACCATTCTTTTTACTTTTATGTTGAGTCAGTTCACCTATCTCTCTCCACCTCAAGAAGCAAACACTTGTGTGAACTATGCATTGATTCCTACATATTTGCATATTGCACTTGTTATATTACTCTATGTTTACAATTATCCATGAGATATACATGTTATAAGTTGAAAGCAACCGCTGAAACTTAATCTTCCTTTGTGTTGCTTCAATGCCTTTACTTTGATTTATTGCTTTATGAGTTAACTCTTATGCAAGACTTATTAATACTTGTCTTGAAGTACTATCCATGAAAAGTCTTTGCTTTATGATTCACTTGTTTACTCATGTCATTACCATTGTTTTGATCGCTGCATCCACTACATATGTTTACAAATAGTATGATCAAGGTTATGATGGCATGTCACTTCAGAAATTATCTTTGTTATCGTTTTACCTCGCTCGGGACGAGCAGAACTAAGCTTGGGGATGCTTGATACGTCTCCGACGTATCGATAATTTCTTATGTTCTATGCCATATTATTGATGATACCTACATGTTTTATGCACACTTTATGTCATATTCGTGCATTTTCCGGAACTAACCTATTAACAAGATGTCGAAGTGCCGGTTCTCGTTTTCTGCTGTTTTTGGTTTCGAAATCCTAGTAACGAAATATTCTCGGAATTGGACGAAACGAAGACCCGAGGGCCTATTTCGCCACGAACCTTCCGGAAGACCGAAGAGCGTACGAAGTGGGGCCACGAGGTGGCCAAACCACATGGCGGCGCGGACAAGGGGGCCCGCGCCGCCCGTGGTGTGGGCCCCTCGTCGGCCCCCCGACTGCTGCCCTTCCGCGTACTTAAAGCCTGCGTCGCGAAACCCACGAGGCGAAAAACCACGATACGGAAAACCTTACTGAGACGCCGCCGCCGCCAATCCCATCTCGGGGGATTCGGGAGATCTCCTCCGGCACCCTGCCGGAGAGGGGATTCATCTCCCGGAGGACTCTACACCGCCATGGTCGCCTCCGGAGTGATGAGTGAGTAGTTCACCCCTGGACTATGGGTCCATAGCAGTAGCTAGATGGTTGTCTTCTCCTCATTGTGCTTCATTGTTGGATCTTGTGAGCTGCCTAACATGATCAAGATCATCTATCCGTAATACTCTATGTTGTGTTTGTCGGGATCCGATGGATAGAGAATACCATGTTATGTTAATTATCAAGTTATTACATATGTGTTGTTTATGATCTTGCATGCTCTCCGTTACTAGTAGAGGCTCCGGCCAAGTTTTTGCTCTTAACTCCAAGAGGGAGTATTTATGCTCGATAGTGGGTTCATGCTCGCATTGACACCGGGACGAAGTGACGTAAAGTTCTAAGGTTGTGCTGTGTCTTGTTGCCACTAGAGATAAAACATTGGCGCTATGTCCGAGGATGTAGTTGTCGATTACATTACGCACCATACTTAATGCAATTGTCCGTTGCTTTGCAACTTAATACCTGGAGGGGTTCGGACGATAACTCCGAAGGTGGACTTTTTAGGCATAGATGCGGTTGGATGGCGGTCTATGTACTTTGTCGTAATGCCCAATTAAATCTCACTCGTACTTATCATGACATGTATGTGCATTGTTATGCCCTCTCTATTTGTCAATTGCCCGACTGTAATTTGTTCACCCAACATGCTTTTATCTTATGGGAGAGACACCTCTAGTGAACTGTGGACCCCGGTCCATTCTTTTAATACCGAAATACAAATCTGCTTGCAATACTTGTTTTTACTTGTTTTCTTGCAAACAATCAT
Source organism: Lolium rigidum (assembly GCF_022539505.1). Taxonomy (NCBI): domain Eukaryota; kingdom Viridiplantae; phylum Streptophyta; class Magnoliopsida; order Poales; family Poaceae; genus Lolium; species Lolium rigidum. The sequence continues at coordinate 294,551,982 of NC_061514.1, read as the reverse complement.
CTTCCACACAATTCGGTTAATCCTTTGTTACAGCAAGCCGGTGAGATTGACAACCTCATCTGTTTCGTTGGGGCAAAGTACTTTGGTTGTGTTGTGCAGGTTCCACGTTGGCGCCGGAATCCCTGGTGTTGCGCCGCACTACATCCCGCCGCCATCAACCTTCAACGTGCTTCTTGGCTCCTCCTGGTTCGATAAACCTTGGTTTCTTTCTGAGGGAAAACTTGCTGCTGTGCGCATCATACCTTCCTCTTGGGGTTGCCCAACGAACGTGTGAAATACACGCCATCAGTGTGTTTACGCGGTAATAGGTAATTTTATTATTTGAAATTGCTAACATTTTTGTTAAATTAAAAATGCGATAGGGGGAGAGTAAAAAAGGAAAACTGTGCCGACAACAAAGCCATCGGCATAGGATTGAAGAGCAAAAAGAGAAAGAAAAAACCCAATGCCAAAGGTTTATCTGTGACGACGGCCAACCGAGCCTATGCCGATGGCCTTGTCTTGTGCCAACGGTGGCCATCAGCACAGGCTGCCCGTACGCCGATGTCTTTCCTGTGTCGACAGCTTGTTGCGTCATGCCCCGTTCGAGCCCTTTGCCGACGGCCCTAACAAAACGCCGTCGGCACAATGCTTGGCTGTCGGCACCTTGACAGTTTCCCGTAGTGCATCCACTTTCTGGAGCAAATGACGAGCAAACGGACTGAAGGAACTCGGCAGCCCCATAATTAATTCTTCTGCTGAGTTGTGGAAAGAAATATATCAAAACAATATGCATGCTATAAGGCCGACCCTTCTTTCGCTAATAAGGCCACCTCCTCTTTACAAACCTCCTCCCCCTCGCTCCCTTCTGTCCAACGGAACGCTAGCTGGTAGAGAGCTCCACATTTACATACCCCTCTCTCTCTCTCTATACGATCTACTACATCATTATTCATATGATCGCCTACTTCAAATCACTATTTGCGTGTGTGTTTAGTGTTTACGGTTACATGTACTTAGCGTTGGTGGACAAGGTGCAAGTGTAGTGCGCCTCAATCTGTAGCCGCAATCGACACGGTGATTTCCATGTCTTTACTCTTTTATTTTTTCATCCTTCTTGGTGATTTTTTCATAGAAAGTAATCTTGTCTTCCTACTAATTGATGCAGGAACTGCCACGGATGTCGACTCTAGTGGTGGAGGACATCACAAGACGAGTGGTGCAGCTGCAAGCTCAGAACAAGCTCAACCCACAACTAAAACCACAGGAGCATAACACCCAGGTAATTTTACTGGTGGAATCTGAGTGGGCCGAGAACTAAAAGTCGAAACATATTCACGTCTCTCACGTAATAATCTATTTTAAGGAAGAAAAAGAGTTGCAGGGTGTGATGCTCTCGGAATTAGAGCATCTCTAGCCATCTTCCCGGGAAGGCCCCCAAGACCCCTTTTTTCATCCGGATGGACGAAAACGGCTCAGTCGCGCCCCCGGAACATCGTTTTCTCCCAGATTTGGGCTTTCATCCATCCGGCGAGCCCAGGTCATCCCCGGCCCTTCGAGGAGCTCTCGCGCAGTCCGGACGAAATGAAAGCGCGGGAAACGTCGAGAAAACTTCCCGCATATATGGTGGCCCCGACTTGTCGGCGACAAAGGCCAATCGTCTTCCGCGCGCTTCAAAAGCCTACCGCCGGTCAGTCTTCGCCGGACGCGTAGCTTCCATGCGGCGAGTTAATTCCGTCGCCTCGGATTCACGCACGGCTCCCTCTATTTATCGCGGAACCTACAGCGTCTGGCCGCATTCAGCACTGCCGTCTCCCTCCTCTCCTCTCCCCAATCCGCCTCCAGCGAGCAATGGCGGGCCACGGCGAAGGCGCGGGCGAACAGTGGCTTCGGCCGACGTTCCCTACACCAGTGGGAGGCGGGACTTCTGCACATGGCGGGCTACCCTGCGCCCCCGGACTTCCGCGTGTGCGGAGCATGGCGCCTGAGCGTGGGGGGTGTCCCGATCCCGCCGCTTCCGGTAGGAGGCGACGAGCTCGACGCCGCTATCGATGTTGTGCGGGTCACCCTCAGCGAGGAGCAGTGCGCGGAGGAGTGGTACCTCCCAGACAACTACGACGCCTGGAGCGAGTTATTCCGTCTCCGGCACAAATGGGAACTCGCGCAGCGTACGATGGTCCTCCCCCTCCTCCGGCGCGTAACAACACCTCTTGGCAGCATTCCGAGTAACTCCTCAGCCTGGGGCTTCGCCGGAAGAAGCAGGGGCCTAATCTTCTACTGGTACATGGACAACTGTTTGGACTGATGGACTTGCCAGTCTTGATCGTTACAAAGGACGAGGACTTATAAGTTTCCATTTTATTTCGCACCGCTAGGCATCCATAAACAAAAGAACATGACATCAACTAAATATAAGTGCAATGTCAAAAGTGTTCCTCATGAAAGCATGGTTCTACTAACTCCCAACTCGTAATTTGCAACCATATAAACTTCATAAGATAGGCACAATGATCAAATTTATTAAGTGAAAGAAAGTAAATGTGCCATCAAGTTCGTGAGAGTTTGACTGACTAATTTTCTCATGTCAAAATTTATTTTGGAAGATAAATAAAAACATGATGAATTACTCGGAATAGAAATAATGCTACTACGTAGATACGGTGGACACAATTGGCAAACTTTGGTTCATGGTGGTTGGATGCACGAGTAGAGATCATACTCAGCACAGATGAAGGCTAGCAAAAGACTAGGAGCGACCAACTAAGAGAGCAGTAATGGCCATAATCATGCATAGCGATAAAACATTATCAATCAAAGCATAAAGTGATATTACAAGTCAAAAACTAAATAATCATAGATACTTTAGTCGACTGGTTATAGTTATAACATGGTGTAAGCATGCGCCAAGTCATCCCAATAAAACATCAAAGGAAAATACCACAATATTATGCTTTTATGATATAAACAACACATGATTCTTTCAACGACACATTATGCACTCTCAGCCATTTAAGACAAGTCATGCTACAACAATAAATACTAAGCATATGACAACAATAACATCCAACATGACATGCCAAAGTCTATACCACAGTCTAGACAAGCTTCCTTTTGCATCAAGATAGTCATGAAATATTTTACTCGTATCCAACACCAATCAAATTATTTGAAATAAATCTCAGAGATGAAATACATTATGGACCAGAGATCTAATCATACATAAATAAAGAATACTAACGAGCTCTGAACAAAATTCAAGTGAAAGAACAAGAGCTAAACGCAGTACCAGGAAACTAGAACACTCGCAGAACAATAACAGCGAAAACTAGAGCGTTCTATGCAATTAAAAAGGAGTAGGTCTTTCTCCAAAAGAAATGTGCCGGGATCCAACATATGCTACAGCAAACAAAACAAAACAAAAATAAAGACGCTCCAAGAACAACACATAGCGTATGAAGCAATAAAAATATAGCGCATAGAGATATGACCTGTTGCTTTGTAGGCATCCCAAGCTTTAACGCTTGTACCTCTTGAATATTTCTTGGGGTGCAGGGGCATCCCCAAGCTTGAGCTTTTTTCCATACTTCATCTCACTAAATCATTTTTCTTTCCCTACACTTGAAAACTTCCTTCACACAAAACTTCACACAATTCTTTATTAGCAGCATTAGTATAATCAAAATAAAAAAATCCACTTGGGTTCAGTACTAACATATATCAAGCATATATTAAAGCATTAGCTACTGTAGCAACCTTTCAAAAAGCTCTTTGATCAAAAGAACTAAAAAAGAAAGAGATTTAATAGGCAAATGCAAATAGTGCAGAAATTTGTCAAAACAGAACAGCAGGTAAAGATCATTTTTTTTCAAAAATCCTCTATTGCTCATATTGAAAAGTGGTCAACTAACGAAAGTTAGATAATAACCAGGATCATATGCATAAAAAATGAGAGCTCAAAATACCGCTCTGGCTATGTTTACAAATTTTTATGGTCACATCACAGATCTGTTTTCAGGACAACAACTTCCTCAGATCTTACTTTCTTTCTATTAGAGGCTATTATTGACACAAAAATGAAATAAAAATGGTAAGGAGAGGTTATTACAGAGGTAAAAACTTCCAAGACTCAACAAAAAGAAAAATTACAGAAAATAAAACATGGGTTGTCTCCGATAAGCGATTTTCTTTAACGCCTTTCAGCTAGGCGCAGAAAAAGTGCGAGCATCAAGTATTGTCAAGTGAAGAAGCATCAAGATCAATCACTTCCTCTAAAACACAACTTGTAAAAATAGGCACTTTAGATACCCCTGGGGATGATTCAATGTGTAAACCACTCTTAGTTGAACTAAAAGTTTTATCAATTTTAAACATATTATGGGGTTTTGATTTAGGTGACTTTGGAACATACATAAATTTTTGCTCTTTTCCCACAAAGGCTTTCTCCTTCTTAAACCCAAGAGAAGAAAAGGTTGAACTTAAAGTTTCCATAGCTTCCTCTAGCTTACCAATCCTAAGATGTATATTATCATGGGTATTGTTAGCTTCTAAAACAGTGACTCTTTTATTGATACTTTTTATGGATTCATTAATTTGGCTAGCATTACCAAGGCAATTTGGCAATTTTTTCTCTAGAGAGCTTAGTCTTTCTATAGCATCCTCCATAGTGTTCTCAATTTTAACAACATTAGTAGGTTGGATTCCTACCAAGCTTTCAATTAAATTGCAGGCTTCCAAAGCGGGAGAACCCATAAAATTACCCATTGTGAGAGTATCCAAAACATATCTATTCCATCTAGATAAACCAACATAAAAATTTCTAAGGAGGATCATGGTAGAATACTTTTTAGTACATCTATGATGAGCATTACTTATTCTATACCAAGCATCATCAAACTTTCTCCCCCTTGTTGCTTAAAAGAACGAACCTCAACTTCAGGAATACTCATTTTAGCAAAATTAAAACTAAGAAATAGAAATAACAACAATAATGGAAACTAGTTTTTTTTGTGTTTTTGATATAATAAAGCAAACAAAACAAAATAAAGTAAACCAAGAAAACTATAACAAAGTAAAGACATTGGAGATGAGAGACTCCCCTTGCAGAAATCCTCTTCCTCCCCGGCAACGGCGCTAGAAAATCTTTGCTGGCAGTGCAGTTGCCGTGGGAGTTGGCAATCTCTGTGGTGTAGCATTTCTTCAGTTCCCGACAATGGCGCCAGAAAATCTTGATGGTGCTTCGGTGATGGCGCCAGACAATCTTGTTGGCAGTTTGTGGAAACGGTTGGGAAACCCCAAGAGGAAGGTGTGATGAGCACATCAACAAGTTTTCCCTCAGTACAAAACAAAGGTTTAATCGACCTGTAGGAGAAAGGAGTGACTGATGAAGGTGTTGCTAGCTGACTAGTGGCAGGGCGCACTACCGGCGTTAGCAACAACATGGAACATGCACACAACATAACCAAAGTATTTTGCCCCAACTTGCAGTGAGGTTATCAATATCACTGGTTTGCTGAACACAAACGATTAGATGTATCGAGTGGAAAGAGATGTTTGCAGAAAGTAAACAGAATAGGATTGCAGCAGATGAATTTATCAGTGTAAAGGAAACATGACTGGGGTCCACAGTTCACTAGAGGTGTCTCTCCATAAAGATAAATAGCATGTTGGATGAACAAATTACAGCTTGGCAATTGACAGAATATCGACCATACATGACAAGATGATTACTATGAGATTTTATTGGGTATTACAACATAATACATAGACGGTAATCCAACTGCGTCTATGACTAATAATCCACCTTCCGGTTATCGTTCGGACCCCTTTCAGTATTAAGTTGCAAGCAACAGATTATCGTATTAAGCAATGTGTGTAAACTAAACAACAGAATTACCTTTGGATAAAACATTGTTGTTTTCTCCCTAGCAGCAACAACACATCTACAATCTTAGAAGTTATTGTCACTCTTCCAGAAAACTAGAGGCATGAACCTACTATCGAGCATAAATACTCCCTCTTGGGGTCACAAGTGTCCACTTGGCCAGAGTTTCTACTAGCAACGGAGAGCATGCAAGATCACAAATAACATATGACATGAATATATAATCAATCTCAACATAGTATACAATATTCATCGGATCCTAGCAAACACAACATGTAGGATTACATAAAGATGATCCTGATCATGTAGAGCAGCTCACAAGATCTATACATGAAGCACAAAGTGGAGAAGACAACCATCTAGCTACTGCTATGGACCCATAGTCCAGGGACGAACTACTCATGCATCACTTCGGAGGCGGGCATGGCGATGTAGATGCCCCCGGCGATGATTCCCCCCTCCGCCAGGATACCGGGAAGAGCTTCAGAACCCCCCGAGATGGGTTCTGCGATGGCGGCCTTAACGGAACTTTTCGTGGATGGAGCCTCGGGTATCCAGGGTTTTCCCGAGAAGACGTATAAATAGGCGAAGGATTTACATCATCCATTACAGTACCGAATAAATAAGTCTTACAACATCGGGGTCACATGCCCCAGTCTTACATAAATGCCACGATGGGCAAGTTCACAAACATAGCAGCGGATACACGTCAACGTCGTCGGGCCCAAGTCATGCCTTAGACCTACAGGCGGCTGACTTGGAGATCGTCCTAGGTCGCATAGTCGTCTTGGAAACCTCCATCATCTTCGTAGTCCTCCTCATAGTCTAGCCAAGTAAATAGCCAAGGACAAAGCCGTGAGTACATTTGGAATTGTACTCGCAAATCCATCAAGAAGGTGATAACCAACTATCTAAAGAAGACAAGAAAGGAGGAATAGTTTCTCTTGTGGAAATAGCATGCATGAGTGCATCAGTTTCTCTTGTGGATATAGCATGCCGGCATCTCAAGTGATGCGGACACTATGGTGTTCCTATGACATCTCTATATCTTTGTTAAAGAAGATACTTCAAAAGATAGTCTACGACATCTCTATGTCTTTAGGAAAGAGTTAGCTTTCCGGCATTGACAAGGTATTAACTTGTCAATGCCTATGGATTGTAGGCTAGGGTTTAGTTGGAAGTAGAGGGCAAGTAGATCTCGAAGGTTTCAGCCAAAAAGTACTCGACGATTATGAAAACTAGGGTTTGTAAACAATGATTCGATGATGTCTGCGTCCCTCGACTCCCCCTTATATAGGAGGCGGAGCCGAGGGATTCGTGATGTACAAGTTACAAAGTCCGGGAAGGTTTCAAACTCATCCCGTAAGATTACAAATAAGACTTTCTACTACAACTCTAACTTTCCTTAATAATATCTTGGGCTTCCGAATCTTCTTATTCTTCGAGTAGTGGGCCTTCAATAAACCCCGGGTACTATCTTCGGCAGGCCCATTAGGGATGCCCATGTCAGGCATCTCAAGTGATGCGGGTGCTATGGAAGTCCTATGACATCTCTACATCTTTGTTAGAGAAGGGTTAGCATACCGCCATCTCATGTGATGGGAGTGCTAGGGGAGTTCTATGACATCTCTATTTCTTTATTGAAGAAGAGTTCATCTACATGAAGCACTAAGGGATGAGTCCCACGTTCGGTCTTATTTTTCCACGACCATCTCCATATGGTCTACACACGCCTTTTTCCCGTACCCTTCCGGTACATCCAACACAACACTTCTTTTGCAAAACCTTTGTCAAAACAAAACTCAAGCCCAGGTTAAGGTAGGCCTTTGCAACCCGTCCATGACCGCGGACGCGGCTATTCGAATAGATTTGACTCTGCAGAGTTTGCGCACTTTCCCCACAAGAACTGATAAATCCGCCGGGATCATCCCCGGATCGTCATACGAAAGTATGCGAGTCTCGAATAACCGAGTCATAGTCTTTCGCCCGTCTCCCTTGGCACAAGTCCTTCCCTGCGGGCTTACCCCTTCCCGGCACCCCGGCAGCATACCTCCTTTTGAGCGTATCTCCGGCGCCATGACAGAAGACCCTCAGTAATCGTCCGGCTATAGGCAACTACAGTGTATTGCCTCCTCCAGAGCGTAACCTGGCGTCGGAGGTCGTCGTGACCCTCCCTAGAAATTTGTGAAGGGTGCTCATGCCAATTTCAACAGACTACGGACTAAGCCCGTGCCCACTTTGGATAATGTGGTTGCGCGAATAAAAGTTGGGCTGGCGTACACTTATACGCAGTGCTCCTTTGAAAACATAACCCACACACTTCCTTTGTTTGCCAACATTTCACCATATTTCTCTGAATAACCTTGTTCAAAACGTTCGCTCTTCCAAAAACCTTCTCTCCGGTAGAGTTAACTTACCCAAGGTTTTCATAAAACATTTACAACAAGGTAAGCCTTGAGGGGTTCCCAACCTATAGTTTCATGAGTTGAACTACTAATGTGCCACAGCCGAGATGAGGGTCATCACGACATAGATGGTGTTTAAAAAGGGGTAATGGAGTGAATCATACTTGCTTAAGGTAAGCATGTAATAATTCAACCCAAGGAGGAATATAAACTCAGATTTGTGATACTATCTAATCAATTTTGGTAGTGGAGAATTCACTATCCAACAAACTCTCCAATAGGGTACACGGCATACTCCTCTCAAGTTGAGAATTACAACAAGATCATGACATTGATACCTCAAAACTACAAAAGTGGTGGGTGTGGTGTAGCTTCTATCTTGGAATGAGACATCCTCATGTTGAGCATACAAGTTAACCAAGTGGAATAGCACGGCCATGATACCATGCCTCCCAAAAACACAAGGGAAAAAGTGGAGTGGCACCACTATGGAGTACCCCACTTGCAATCATACAAAGACATCATAAATAGAGAGAACAACACACATAGAAACAAGGTGCTTTGGACATCAACAAATGACATCTAACTAGACACCAAACAGAGATCAAAGATGGCTTGCCTTGGTTGGCTTGTCCCTGGTCTTCCTCAAATCCTTCTCCAAAGTCCTCCCCTTCAACTTCACCTTCGTTCGTATCTAGCGTCGCAAAAGTAAACGTTGCATACAATCAATATATAACTCAAGAACCAAGGGTAAATAAATGAAAGATGAAAATATGCAGGGGAGTTGTTTGGCAGTAACAAAGCATGGTTTTGGCCATTTTGATAAAAGAAAAGTAACAAGGTTTAATTAAAACAAAGATTTGTGATACTACAGTGAAAAACTAAGATTAGCACAATTGGAATCATTCAAAAATATTTATTTTTCAAATTTTGGGACTCAAAATACTAACCAGAAACGGTGATCAAGTTTTCTCTATTAAAAATCGTACAAAAAATCCTAAAAATATGAGGTCCGTGGCATCTGAAAGATAATTTCAAACTGGTTCTAATGCAATTGGAAACACATCAATCGGAGCTACCAAACTATTTTTATTAGCAAAACAGTACACTGGCAGATTTTCATTTTTAATTTCTGTTTCAACAAATTTCAAACGAATAAAAGGGGCGGGAAAGCTCTGGGCCGTGCGGTGCTGCCGAGATGGGCCGGCCCAGTGGGGCTCTCCGGTGGTTGGAGGAAAAAGGAAGAAAAAGGGCCGGGGCCCGTGGCGGGCCAGGCCGTGCATGGCCAGCGTGGCTACATGGCCCATGCAGCCGCTGGATCTGGATCCGACGGCCAGGAGCCGTCGTGTCCACGACGCGCGCGAGGCGCTCGCCGGCGCAGAGGAAAAGGGGCGGCCAGGAGCTTACCGGCGGCCTGTGCTGGCGTGGCTCGGCGTAGGCGGCTTGGCGGCGTGGGTGTGCAGCTCGGGGAAGTCCTGGTGGTGCTCGGACACATCGGCGTCGCCTTGCTTGGCGGCGTCTTCGTCACGGGCGTCGCCGGGGCGTCGTCGTCGCCGTTGCCTCGCTGCAGATCTGCGCGGCAGAGGGCAACGGAGAGGGTTAGGAGAGGCAGTAGGTGGTGCTGGCGATGAAGGGAAGAGGGGAGCGGCAGGGGAGTGGCGTCGTCGACGGCTCCTCCTCGTCACCTTCACGGTGACCATGGCGGCGATGGCGTCAGGTGGCGGTAGCAGCGGCTCGAGCTGCTGCTCGAGCAGCCAGGCAGTGAGTGGGGCAGCCTAACGGCGTGACGAGTGGGGGAGCTGAAGGGAGAGGGGTGGCGTTCGGGTGGGTTTTATAGGCGGAGAGGGAGGGGGCAGTGGAGTGGGCGGTGGCGACGGCCAACGGGTGGCCAAGGGCTGGCGTCACGCGTCGGCCCCACCGTGACGTCGCCTGGTGGCGTCAGCGAGGGGAGGGAGCCGAGGCGGTGTGCGGGCAGTCGAGGCTGATGGCGCGTCACACGAGGAGACGCCATCATGTCTCCTGTCAGCGTGGCGTGCGCGTGCGTTAGGGCTAGGGTTTTGCGCGGGAGAGGGGGTGCTGGTGGGGTTTGGGCCAGAGAGGGGAGAGGTGGAAGGGCCAGGGTTGGGCCAGGGCAAGAGAGGGAGTGGTGGCGTCGGCCACGGCCCAAACCAGAGAAGAAGAGAGGGAGAAAGGAAAGAAGAGAGAAGAGAGGGGGAAGTTCCCCTCCTTCTTGCCTCTCGGCCAAACTCCAAGAGAGAAAAAGGAGAAAAATGAAAAAGGGGCAGGGGTGAAAAGAAAGAAGGGGGCCATGCCAAGTGCATGTGCCAAGTTTTGGTACCAAGTGCATAAGCACATGTGTTGAAGAAAAATAAATGGATAAACAAGGGGTGTTGGTGTTGGTGGTGTAACCCTAGGTGATGAGGTGGCATCAACCAAATAAGAGAGGGGAGTGTTCCCTCTTACCAAGATGGTGATGATCAACAAGCAGAACTAGGGTTTTTAGAGGTGAGGAGAAAATAATAAAGGATGGTGCCACAACACAAGAGGGCAAACCCTACTGATCTTATGTGAGGTACTAAAATATCACTCGAGGCTACTTTCCAAGTTAAACTCTTAGTGAGGGTTTTAAAACTAGATCAAGAATAAAACATAATTAAGCACTCCCACAATCATAAAATGAAGGTTTTTGTTGGTTCAAAAAATTTAAGCAGGAGGAAAAATGCAGGTTCTGAAAAATGGGGTGTGACATGATCACTGATTGAATCTGAGAGATAATCATCATCTTCATCACATGGAGCAGAGAAACCTTCATCTTCATGTGAATCAGTATGATCCACATTTGCAGCAACATCAGAAGCATCAGGTAAGCCAAACTTCTTGAACAAACTTTTCACCACTTTCTTTTTAAGATTTGGGGCAGGAGCAGCACAAGCCAAGCAGTTTTTATCAAAGCATGTCCTCCTTTTGTACCCCTTAGAAAGGGCACTGATCCTGTTACTTCTTCTCACCTCACTGACAACCAAATCAACCTTCAGTTTTTTCATCTGATGGATTCTTGAGGTGGAAGGTGGAGCAGAAGTTATAATCAATTTCCTTCAAGTTACAACCACTTTGTACGTTGTCCCGGTTGTATCTCTGCCCAAAACTTCACACGGTTGACGCAAGTCCACCGGCACTAGTCTTATACCCTGATTCTCCAAAAGTACCCAACAAGTGCCCATCAAGATCCTTTTACTCCACAACCAACATTGCCCTCCGAGACCAACTCAAATAGTTGGTATCACCCTCAAGTTTGAAGTCAGGTAGCAACAACACAAGCTTCTGGACCACTTCCCCTTGAGGAATGATAGCCCCCAATGTCGATCCATCTTCCTTGGAGATGAGGAACATCGTGATATTCTCCGGAGCCTTAGCTAGTCTCTTTGCGTCGGCCATCTTCTTCCCTTCCCGAGCAGCCACATGCAACAACAACTTCCTCAATAGCAGCCCCTTCTGCCGCCACCACCACCTGCAGCAGCCGCAGCTCCGCTGCCCTCAACAGCCTTCACGCCGCCACTGCCTGTAGCTCTGACACCGTGTTGATACAAGAGAGGCTCACCTCTGTTCTTCCTCTTAAGCTCTGGTGGCTAGGGGTTCTGTTGTGTTAGATTTTGCTCTCCTCCGGCTCCATCCTTATATCCCACATGGGTTTGGGCCACAATATTGTTTAACGTGTTCAACACCTTTTGTCTCTTCCAGAAGAAAAAAATTAACCTTATTTGTTGATGTTTCTTTGTTGTATTGCACCCTCTCTCTTTAATCAATCTATCATCCTAGTTTGTTGCTAAAACAATTAAATCTCTAACAAGACAATGTTATTAACTTACAATTCTTCAAATGAAGTGGCTTCTCTGCTATAGATAATCTGTTTTGAATGAATACTATGCTAAGTTTGGACAGGAGTGACTTACCATTTTATTTATACTGGCAGAGGTTCTAGAAGCAATTAAAAATTAATGCCTATCAAATTTGAAGCAAGCATTCAGCACTCATCTGAAAACCAATGACATGTAAGGACAGTGCGAGCACATGTTTTTGATCGATCAGAACTTGAATAGATTAACTCAACTCTACCCACCTTGTGACGTGCTCCATGACTCAATGGGCTAAGAATGAAGAGGACTAGCGACCTGCGAAGTCTTTGCCAGAACTCATGTAAAGAAAATCTCCGTCAGAACCACTTACTGAATACATAGACCTCATTCTTTTTACAAGGCAGCCATGCTATATACACAGTCCATTGCTTTTTTGTGTCAATAACGGTCAGAAGCACTAAACCGTGGTTACAAAGAAAATTCCTTCAACATCAACAACTTCTGGTCTTGTTCCAAGCTGCCGGGTGTCATTATTATGGGTATATCTCTATTTGTAGATCAACTTAGAGCCCGAGCATTGATTATTTATCCAACGAAAATTGAGTAGTTGTATGTTTGGCAACTTAGTTTCCTACTACTTTATTAATTTAAAAACAATTGATTGCCAAACAATTTAGAAATATTATTTTCTATGCACTAGTTTATTCATCCAAGCTATATAAAATTACCGTATCCAGATCGAATCCAGTCACATAAAATGGAACCGATTATATTCTACCCCATTGAGAAAAACAATTGCGAATTAGAGAAATGCAAAGAAAAAAAAAAGGTGCTCCTATGCTTTGGTAGTTATTTTGCACGAACTTAAAGCAAACCAGTGGCTGTGATTAGGGGCCAAGCATTCGCAAGTACTAAAGCATCAGGGGCAGATTAGTAAAGATAATCAGCCAGGGCCCATCTAGCCCGTATCCAAAGTCCAAGTCAGCCCACGAGGCCACGATCTCGAAAGCTCGTCGATCTAGCACCTGAGAGCAGGTCTAACAGACCCCCTAAACCACGCCGGACTTGTATAATTCCGGCGGTATACGGGGTGCGGGCGAAAATGGCCGTCTAGCAGGCCCCCTAAACGGTTCACCCCGTATCTAAAATATACAGGGCCCTGGGAATTTTCTCCCTCGCCCCTTACTTATAGAGGGTGGAGGGGCTTGTAGGGGGTGAAAACTGCACTCTGCACCACCGGACCTCGCCGCGCCGCCGCCAAACAAACTCCACTCCGGTGACCAATTCCAGCCAACCAGCTCTAAATTCTATCAAATCTCTACCAATTTCTTTCAACCCATCAAGATTTCTATCAAATAATGAAAAAACTAGATGAATTTTGAAGCAAAATTCCGCGTTCTCCCACTCGGGGCGGAGCTGGCGGGGACGGGGCGGAACTGGCGCCGGCGCGGGCAGGGCGGGGGCGCCGCGACGGGGCAGGGCCAGGGTGGCCATGGCGGCCTGAGGCGGCACAAGGCGACGGGGGTCATGGCGGCCTGAGGCGGCACAAGGCGACAAGGGCCATGGCGGCCTGAGGCGGCGCAAGGCGACGGGGGCCGCCTGCGGCCTGAGAAGCGGGGCGAGGCGGCGGGGCGGCGCGTGGCAGCAGCTCGGGGCGGCATGTCCGGTGGTGCGGGGCGGCAGGTCCGGTGGGGCGGCAGGTCCGGTGGCGGGGCTGCAGCGTGAAGAGATGAAAAAAGAAGCATATTCCTCTTTTACAGTTTTCGTATACGGGGACTGCTAGACGGGAGGCGTTTTTGTCCGGTTAAAAGTACTCGCGTTTTATATACAGGGCCCTCTACACGTGTTTTACGGGGCGGAAATTTAGGGGGTCTGTTAGACATGCTCTGACGTCGTCTTCCCTCGAGCCGCCGGCCATTATCGTCGCATCGTTCTTCCTCCGCCATCTCGCTGCGAGCACCGGAACCTTGAACTCCATTTCGCTGCCTCTCTGATCCACGTTTGCAGCACGCCAAGTGCGGAGCCGATCTCCCCTAATCTGCGAGTAGTGATTTTTCTACGGCCATCTCTTCGGCGTCCGGCGAGTCCGACGGAGGCACCATGGCAGCACCACGTGAACATGGGTTTTCATGGGCTTGATGTTTGTTGGACTTTCGACTATACCTGAGCATTTCTCGGCCTCGGGCCAGGCCGACCAAGGTCCGACGCGGAAAATCTCGGCCCAGGCCTGGCCCGGCCCGACCATCGGGCCAGAAATCTTGGCCCAAGCCCGGCCCATCATAAGGAAAGTCCGTCGTGCCTCCGGCCTCGGGCCGGGCCGCTTCCTTAAATTGCGCAAAATGATGGCCCAGGCCCGGCCCATGCTGACCATCGGCCAAAAAATCTGGTCCAGGCCCGGCCCACAGGCATGGTCGGGTCGGGCTTGGCCCGGGAATTTCGGGCCGGGCCGGGCCGACCGGGCCGAGCTGCCCATGGCCAGGTATACTTTCGACCAAGATTTGAGGGGTGTACAGTTACGAAACTACCCTTTCGCTAAACAAATCAGGTTGATTAGATCATCTAATCACAACCATTAGTTTGCTTCAGTTTTCGTGCAAAATAACTGCCGGAACATCTTGTTGTCAAGCATTTCAAGATATCTTTATCTTTGTTAAGTTATTTTATAAGTGCAACTTCAATTTCAAACTACTTAACTGTTAAGGTTTATAACTAAGATATGCAACTTACAAGTGTCCTATATTTTACGTATTTCTATCTTTTACACTACTTCTGCTACGCAAACCCACTAAGCCTCATAGGTTAGAGCAACACATTTTTAATACGAGGGTTGTCGGTTCAAGTCCGCTTTTAATGGTTCTCATTTTGCAACTCCCCTTCTTTGCAAGAGAGCTAAACCCAATTAGGTTAAGATCATGATCTGAGTTGGCATAGTAGTAGTAGTTTTTACCTTTGCAACTGCAGCTCGAATCTATCCGATCTTTTTATGCGTGTTCAAAGAACAAACAAGACCCCTTATCGCTACCTATGTGCCTTGGATCAAAGGATACAAACATGGACACAAATAATAAGAAGTTGTGCGACAGCCACAGAAGTAGGACTGATAAAAAAATAAGCACATACAAAAAAAAAAACAAATCCCAGCGAAGGATAATTAAATGGAGTTGGCAAGTAAATACTACTCTTAGACCCCTAATAGAAGAACAAATCCCCCAAATAGCATAAGGATCATCCATCCTGTACTATTATTATTACATTAAGCCGGGTGCAATATCTTCTACATATAAAAACAATGAGATCAGTAGTCAGTACACGAGGCGGTGCTTAACAATCGACACATACACACTCTTCAACTCTCTGCCTATCTGCAACTCCGGAATGAACGAATGGGCTCGCATCACGGACCTCGACCTACTATACGGATTAAAACTATACAAGTACGCCTGCATCAGCAGCCATTAGCATCAGG
The DNA here is from genome assembly GCF_022539505.1 of Lolium rigidum. Lineage (NCBI taxonomy): Eukaryota > Viridiplantae > Streptophyta > Magnoliopsida > Poales > Poaceae > Lolium > Lolium rigidum. The sequence goes on along the minus strand of NC_061514.1, from coordinate 294,536,397 downwards.
TGGATGGAAAAATCAGTTCCTTTTTGGAGGCATGTGTGCGCTTTTCGCTTTGGTGACGACCGGAACGAGCGCTGCGTCCCGCCTGCTACAGCTGACTAGACCTCCAGTACTAATCTGCTGCCTTCTTAAATCTTATAAGCAGTACAACTAAATATGCCAAGCAAATTATTGCCTTTTTAAGTATCGTTGCTTCGTACCGTCATCATCCGCAGTTCCAATCTAATTTCCAAACCAAAGGCACTTTTCTTGCTACTGATCTAGTCCGATCCTATGAACTACGAAGGGCCGTTATATACATATCACTGTCAACTCCTCCAGTTCAAGTTTCTTTTGGATGCTCCTGTTAAAAGCTTGGTAAACAACCGCAGTTCCAGGATAATTTATGTAAGGCCGTCATGAGCTAGGGTACTTGTCTTATGCTGAAATGGTTGGCCTGGCTGATGGTTTCAGTGCTTGTCTACGAATAGAAAAGCAACTTACCCTTCCGGAAGGAGGACCTTGGTGAAATCAATGGCCAATGCTCTTCTCAGCGGCATCTAAAGGTATGATTGTTGCACCCCCATGGGGCTCTCACAGCGATTTCAGCTTCTCAGCCGTCCGATCTTCCTGGCAGGCTAATCTCGGCCGTTGATTCCTGGCTCAATTCTGCTAGCTAACCCCATGCAACGGCCAATTGTTACCCGCCTCCGGCTGCCATGTGGGCCCCACCTTTGCCGGCCCCGCACGTCGGCCGACCGTGGCTGGGATCCGCATCGGTGCGCATTGGCGGCGGCCGGTGGATCTCCACCCCGCAGGGGTATTTTCGGAATTTCATCCCGGCAAGGTATAAAAGCGAGCCCCCAGCCAAAAAAACCCTAGCCTCCCCCTGCCCCGCGTCCGCCCCCGTCGCCCCGCCCTCGCCCCCGTCGCCCCGCCCTCGCCCCTGCCCCTTTGTCGTCGCCGGCCGCCGCGTCGAGGCGCCTCCAGCCCTGCCCGCCCTCCTCCCCAATCCTGCCCGCCCTCCTCATCGTCGTCCTCGCGCCGTCCTTCTCCCCCACTGCGGCAGCTCGCTCGCCGTCGCGCCGTGCCGCGTCTCGGGAGAAACAGATGGTGGCCAGAAGAGCAGCACAGGTCGGCGGAGCAGTGCAGCCGCGCCGCCGCCGCTGCCCGTCGTGCGGGAGGAGCAGCTGGTAGCCGGCAGGAGCAGCGCAGCCCTCTCCTACCTCCGCCGCCGCGTGCTCTCGCACCACCTCCCGTTCGGCATCGTCCTCCTCCGCTGGCTCTCTCCCCCTCCTCTCCGCCCCCAGTCCTCCGCCGGCTGCCACACGCCGGAGGAAGCTAGGATCCATGACCAGAAACATGACCATTCAATTGGAGGATCCCAGGTTTATGTCTCCACATTAGTAATAATCATCTCCCCAAATCAAGATTTATATCATTTTCCTCTATTCAGTTCCCACAGGTTACAGATCTGCATTTTTTTTTTGATTAGGTTTATGATGCTTTTCCTTTTCCGTCATATATATATGGCCCAACAAAGTCGAGCTTTGGTGTGTTTCGGTTGGACAATATCGGCCTATGAGGGATCTGTAATAACATCCGGTCTGAAGTTCTTCAAGAATTATTCTTCATATGTGGTACCTTCTTGCCCTAGGTATTTTTTATACTACTCAGCATAAATACATTTTACCATGTAGTTTTAGTATATCACATTGTCAGTTTTTCTACAGTACTCTCTATTTGATTTGATGCATGTTTGATATCAAAATCTAATCGTGCATGGAACTCTTGGTGGTTGTAAATTGGTCTATCTAGAAAATAATTGGTTTCAGGTAATTTTATCGGTCTCCTCGGTTCTTAAGTTTGTGCATGAATTTTAGCTAGGCTATAAAAGACAAAAGTTTGAGCAATAAATTGGGTGTTTGTTCTGAAGAAACAAGATGTGCGATAGAATCACCTTCAGGTCTCAAGTCACCAACTTGGATGGCTTTTACTATTTTCGCATATATGATTTTTTCGTTGCTATACGCTGACATGAAATTATATGGATATGTGTATGCGTGATCACGAGAGAAAATCTTGAGTTCTTTTATTCAAGAACCATTGGTTCATGTGGTTTACCGTTTACTGTGCCTTTTCTATACATGCACTCGTTATTTTCTAGAGCTGCATTTTTACATTATCGGTGCTTAATCCATGTGTTAAGAAAATGTGTCATATGTTTTTCTATATGATTATATCATATCAAGCAAAAATAAGGGCCTGTGTGTTGGAATATACTTCAGATAAAGGGGGTTTGATAAGGCTATTTGTTGTAGTGATGTACTGACCAACTATTTGCTAAACTTTGTGGTGTTACTCACTTTATAGTTAGTATTCAGATCCATGGATCCGATGCTTATGCTCAATGTATGATTTGGCAGGTAGGCCAAAGGAATTTTATCTGGCTACACTAAAATCCATTTTCAGAGTTGGTATCTTTTTGTTTGGATTAAAAAATTATGCATTACAGATATACCTTTATTATGGTGATAGGGAGCGTGCTTTAGTTTTCTTTATCTCTACAAATTCTGCAACTCATTTTCTTATAACACTATTAAAATGAAGGTTCAAGGACAACCTATGGCTTGTCTGATCGCATCTCTGCATATGAACCACATCTTCAAGGCAAATGGTTTAGAGGTCAGGAAGTTTAATGATTGAAACCATAGATTAATAGCTCAAAATGCAAAGCCACATTCAGTTTGAGTGAATAAATAGTCTCTCATGTAAAAAATTGCTTCGATTTCATCACCATGAATGGAGAAATATATGTCATGATAACATTCAATGGTTGTGTTGCTTGAATAAGAAATGCATTAGCTGATCATGTTTTAAACTCCAGTGCAATGGTGTGCATGTACATTGGCATCTCTGTTCTGTGGGAACCTTAGTTATGTACTAATCTGACAAGAGTAACCAATAGATGATGCGGCCAAAGGAAATTATTCTAAATTGAAGCTTTATTTTGGAAGGAGTGTCAATTGTATGAGGTCAAGTGGGAGTGACTTTTGTGTCTCTGCTGTTCCAAACTCATTCGCTGGAAGCCTGAACCACTGTCTATCAATTAATCTTATTCTTCATTGTTACTGCAGAGAGTTTGAAAAAGAATGGTCATATGATGAGACACTGGATCCTGGATGTGCACGAGGACGCACTATGATGGGAGGTGAGGGAATGGGAGCGGAGGGCCGACGAGCAGAGCCGGCTGGTGGTAAAGTTCTTGCGGCTCATTGGGATCTCCCAGGTCCGTATGCTTTCCTCTACACATTCTTGGATGGCAGAAAGTATGCGTTTCTCTGTACATTCTTTGCTCTATGATGTGTTACATGCTTGTCGTTTCCATAGCTTCACCAAGACTCGCCGCCGATGATAGCTCATTAGTTACTTAAAAATTGCTAGGACCTATGGACCTATGCTGAGATGGGACGGTGCCAATGACAACATCAACCTCTGGTCGTCTCCTTCCTCCCCTACAGGTTGAACCCCTCTTGCATGAGCTCCTCTACTTGATTTCATCCACAATCTGCATTAGTCCAAAGCCCTGGTTAAGTTTATGTTGTCCTTTTATTTGCTCATATGTGATTCAGAATAGCACTCCACCAGCCTATGTGAATTGGCACGCTAGGACTTGGGAAAGCTCGAGTCAGCCTTGCCCACCCTTTCCAAATTTTCAGATAAGTTATTTTTTGTTCAGGTGCATTTGATTAATTTGTTCTATATATGAGTGGATATTTAGTTCTGGTAAAAGTATGATTTATTGTTCATACAACTCAGGCAGTATAAGCACCGATTGTGCTTAGCTTTGTTTGTGGCTTGAAATTTAGATAGTTGCACCGGTAAGTTCGGTGTTATACTGTAAATGTATCCATTTTCCAGAAATGGTACTGTAGACTATATGATCTGCATCCAGGTAAATCCGATTGGCTATCAGTTTAATTTTGTTTTGATCTTTTTGTATAGTTCCATGTTATAGATTGTAGGAGGAATTTTTGGTGAACATATGATTGACGGCGAAGGCCATGGTAGAGAGCTTTCGCTTGGGGACATCGAATTAGTGTGACTTTGATCATTTCTGTTTCAGACCCGGGGGAATGAAATTGTTTGGCTGGTCGATGGCACATATTTTTCCATGCCATCAATAGTTAGGTGAATAATTCAACTAGCTACATATAGTATATGGTGAATTTTAAACCAACTCTGATTATGTGTGCTCGTGTCCGTGTATTCTTTGCACAGGTTTGTGGCCGCATCTGGTTATTGGTATGTGCGCCACGGTGTTCCTGTTTTTGTGAACAGGTTTGCTCGCTTCCTCTGAATCATCGATCGGTTTGGATGTGTGTTTATTTACCAATCTCCTTTTTTCTTTGCAGTTTGGTGTACTGTTTATCTCTTCCGTTTTGTCGGTCCTCTTCTTCGGAAGGTCTACATGTTCACTAGGTATATGCCCCCTATTTGTCTAGATTCTTCTTAATTAATGCCACGCTAAGATTAGCCTATGTACTGCTTGTTCTGCTCGGTAGGTTCACTTTTACGAAGTTTAGCTTGTACCTAGATATATCCTACATTGCCTGTCCATTACATCACCTCCTTCGATTGGATTATCATGTAATGTATTTTGTTTAGTTTTTACCAGGTGATATTGCTTACTAGATGAGTGATTGATGCTGCCAGTTATGTACATATTTGTTTGAGTAGGCGTTAGAATGTTTAGTAGTCTTTAGCGTTATTTCTGTCATTTGCTTACTGGTTTACAATTATTGTCGGCACCAACGCCATCGTCCTTGTGTCCAGAACTCCACACAGCTCCAGAAATCCAGAGCAATCCGGCACCTGTTCTCTCTATACTTTGGATCAGAGATTTAGCATGCCTCGCAATGCCGGTTCAGGTTCCTACCAAAACTCCCCTCCCTCTATTCTCTGCTAGATTGCCGACTCAGATTGGAGTTGCTCTTGTTTCTCCCCTTTCTGCAGCACAATTGGGTTGATATATGTACCAGATAGAGGTTGAGGGGGCACACTGTTGATTCAGGTATGGGCTTTCCACCGACGGATGCTACATTCTTTTGGTTCACCTTATCTTATTCAGCTATTATTTCCGTTTGGTTGACCATGTTATGTTTGAGGTTTTGATGTTATGTAGAGGCACCCTCTATTTTTTTGAAGTCGACGAGTAAAAAGTTCCAAAATACAATTGAGGCATGTTCGGTCGGTAATAAGGTAAAGGCCTCATTCGTCGGTTTTTCTTTGTGAATCATTTTGTTATCAATGTTATTTTGGCGTCACCAAATTGCTCACCTAGCATTTGCTTGTAGTTATGAGGTATATATCTTCTTATTTAATTGACGAAGTCATAAGAGTGTGTTACCTTGTGGTTTGAGGGATGTTGGACTCGCTAGCTAGAGGCGTCAAGGTTGATAGTTGTTTTTTATTGCACCATTATATTTACATCAGAGGTCTATATTAGCTATTATGACTATCAAGTTTTATTAATGCCATGTCATACTTCAGACATTGAAGACAAAAACTTTAGAAGTTCGTACCTGACGGAGAGGCGGAGAGCTGAGCAAGGATGAATTGGTGGCATTCCAAGTGCCTCCTTGCATTCCTCAAGTTGGTGATGCTGCTCATGCTGACATATGTGCCCAATTGTTTGTAAAGGTGATGTGCAAAACTTAGTTCGGTTGCAACTATTTCCATGTTGTGCCAGGCTTATAAAATAAGATTTGTTTTCTTTTCTATTTTTTAGTTTTGGATATCCGATGATACATATTTATGTAAAATTCTAATAATAGTTGTATACATATATGTGTTGCCCACCATGGTGCAACAGTCACTCGATCCGCTACTTTTAGCTAGCCTGGCTCTTCATCATGATAAATTGATATTCTTTTTAGACTCGTCATGTCTGGACTTTTTCAAATGATGTAAAAAAACTTGCTAATCAAATTGATGGTTTAGGCAAAGCTGAAGTGGCATATTTTCCGAACACAGAGTTGGTATGTCTTTGTAAGCGTGGAGAGACTTGTTAAAATTTTATGCCCTCTTTATCCGGTGCTCTTAGTCGGTAACTATTGTTATTGTTCTAACTGAGGCACTATGTAAAATATACACATAGTTGGAATATCATGTCTGGACTTTTTCAAATGAATGTAAAAGAACTTGCAAATTAAAATTGATGGTTTACAGTGGCCAAACCGAAGTGATATTTTCTCAACACAGGTTGGACTGTCATTGTAAGTGTGAAGAAGGCTGGCTGTTGAGAGTTTATGTAGTCTTTATCTGGTGCTCTTCAATTTTAGTCACTGAGAGCAGCACAGTGAATAATATACACATGGTTTGTCTGATTTCACTCTTATCTTTACATCCTTAGCTGCTATTGTTTGTGCGCCTGTGGGTTCAGATGATGACCTTTTAGACATAAAAATTACTAACATATATTTTTCTGTTATTTGTTGTTGATCTAATTTACTGGGACCACTAGATATGGGTGGAGCACGTTCCTGGGCTCTGTACGGTGATTATCCCGAATGTCAGCGTTCTAAGTAAAAAAATACTGCGAGAAATCTTAGTTCTATATTTGGCCGAGCAAGAATGGTGTGATTACCTTTTTAATTCATTATCTACTGCCATTGCCAAACAAGTATTCGTTTCGGTGTCTCATAAATAACTACCCTAAACCCTAAACTTTGAACAGGTGAATACTGGTTATTAGTCTGCTTTTACTATTGGTTTAGGATGTGTACTTCTGTTATATTGTAAGAGTGCTGGGTTTCACTCCTAATCGCCAGTGGTTTGGTGCCTCTTATACACTGGAAATCAGCCAACCCACATCCTACTTTCCCACTACACGAGTCATGCATATGCAGACAACCTAATTTCTCTAATGAGGAAGTGTATCTCAGGTCTGTTTAGAAATCCTTGCAAAGACTGTTCTTCTACTGATGTCCTTCCCTGTGTATCTTCCAGGTAATAAATTAAATCTTATTGCAATGAACGGAACCAATGAGGCTGGATTTATGCTTTGTGAAGGGAGGGGAGAACAGGCCATCGGATTCCAAGGCTTACTGCATGGAAATGTCCACAAAAGCAGCCGCGCTGCAATTACTCATACTCCTTATGAACTGAATTGTATCCTTTACTCCTCTTGCTTCGTTGCATCTTTATAACAATATCCTGCCCGATTGACAATGGTCTCACCGGATTATATGGAAGGCAAGGTACCCAAAGTTTGTAGTGCTACTCTAGACCAAATATTGAGCTATAGTTGAAACACCTGTGATATACCCAATCGAACCCAAGAAGTATACATCCATGCTATATAATATAATTATTTTAGATCATATATATGCAATTTAGCTCAGAACGGTGCACATGGTATCTTTCCAACTGAAGTTTACAATATTACATGATTAGATCTAAATTTAATTAATTATAATCATCCTGGTCTTAAAATACCATTAGTATGTGTAAGGTAAGAACAAATAGTGCCAGCTTCTCAATGTTTATACTAAAGATGCTATTTCCCAAAAATCTTTTTGTGCCAATCAGGCGAAATCTCCGGTCTGAATTCGCTTCTCATTTCATTTTGTTGGGTAGATAGTGCCCACTTACATATGAAAAATGATGTTATTTATGTACTGAGAGTTCGTTTGTATTACACACGATCGCTCAAGCTTGCAATGCCGGCAAAAAGACCATGACCAGATCATTCTCCAAGGGGGCATTGCTAAACGATGCCTGATATGGTAGCAAGGCTACATCTGAACTTGGTGCTTCCTAACAAATATCTGAAAGTTAGTAAAATGCTCACTGTACTTTTCTTTAGTTGTCACTACTTGCTGATGCATACTGTTATCCGTTATAATTTCTGGCTGCATGTTCTTTTGGACTGATTTTGCAGTATTCATGGTTAATTCATCATGACTGTATTGTATTTGATGATGTTAGTGATGCCAACACTTTGTTGAAGCCTGTGACTCTCATGCCCCTGGAAGTGACCTTCAACCTATCTACGCAGCAATAGTAAGTGCCATCCTATTTTTCCGATCATTCTGGATGCTGCTCTTATTTGAAATAGGTGAATGGCTGGATTGCTGATTATTTTTTACGGTGTTTGCAGGCATGAGGATGTCCTTGCTACCGTAACAGCGCATCCACTACCTGATGATGACGACGCTCTGATCGAGTAGAGAGATCATAAGTTGATTTTGCTCTGTACAAGAGTTTTCTACTTTTAGGTGAAAGGCTTTATATTCAGGCTGGAATGCTTTCCTTGGATCAAGAACTATTGTGTGACATTGATCTACATTGATCTACATTGATCTACATCTTCGCCATGGATTTCTTGGCCACATTGATATGTTACTTAGTGGTTCATTAGTATTATTATGCATCCCAGCTTACTATGGATCGTATATATCTATCTTTGCATGTCTATCTTGTGATCCTGAGCTGTTAGTGTAATTTTAGAGCTCTGGGCTGCTATCGAATTTTGACTATCAGATTTGGTCCTCTAAGGTACCGAGCTAATAGCATATTATCATTTTCTCACCTTTTTCTCATCGTTGTTGTACAAACTGCAAACTGAAGTGAACTTCACGGGATCGTGCGCCAAGGCGCACATCTAAATCTAGTACCAGTATACCACCCCTGCCCATCCTGCTTGTTGCCCCTGGCTAGTGGTGTTATGAAGAGTGCTGAAAAGATGTGAGAGAGGCGCGGTCCTGTGGGTAGGTTCAGAGCGTGTAACTAGAGACAAATGCAAGGCAAACTAGGAATGATATGTCGCCCCACGAAACTTGCGTTTTCTCCTATGTCCTGAATTAATAGAATTTGCTTGGCCAAATTATATGCCTTGCCTCCTATGTCTGAAACTTCGACTCATATCATTGTCCATTATCACTACAAAATTAATAGGGTATATATGGTCCATGATTGAGACTTTGGTGAGGATCTCGAATCTCAACCAAAACTGGTTGGTTGGCGGTGGGGCGATTTCTGTGGATGATTGGTGGCTTCGTGGGAAACATAAATCTTCAAAGCAAGGCTTTGAATTCTTACTCTTGTTGGTAATGTATTGAAATTATGCATCGAAGGAGAAAGCATCGATCGAAGGAGAAAGGAACAACATTCGATAAACATTGTTCCTAGTCTCGGTGACATGATATATCTTTTTATTTAACAGAAGTGACATGATATATCTAGGCACTAGTAAACGTATATTACGCCCTTGCATCCTTATTGTCATACCATTTGAACATGTGAATCATGGAGGCATCGTCATGTAGAAGAATGGAAGCCAGGTATTTAGCAGGTGGCTGAAGGCTAAACGCCTAAACCCCCATCTAAAAAACCCTTTCGTTCTCCAAATTTGACACGCTAATCCCTGAAAGTTTATGGCACTAACGTCACATGCATGTCCTTGCTCTGGGCACCGCCCCTGATTTTCTTTATAGGTAACTAATGGCGACACTCTTTCTATCCTCAGCATCGCACATGACCGGAAAACCAAAACTGATCATGGGTGCATATGCACCTGGTATGTATAAAACATATTTCAAAAAGTAAAAAAAATTAGGAAAAAAATTTAGCATGTAGAGGGACATGTTCTATGTGTACACATAAAGTTTCACGTAAAACCAACAATTTTTGTACCATGTGTAAAAAAGACAAATAATGCCTCGAGAAATAGACTATTTTAACACCAAAAATTTGTCTTTTTAGTACAGGGCACAAAACATATCGGGTTTTTCTGAAACAACTTTGTGAACATGTAACATGTCAAGGTATACACGAGGCATTTTTGTTTTTATTTTTTTAACATTTGGAAATATGTTTAATATGCATTTCAAATAAAGGGTGCATATGCACCCGGGTGCAGAAACACCCTGTCCATGACATGACCCCATATTTAGCTATGTTAATAGCATTGTCACTTTCTCCGCCCATCATCCTCATATAACAAACTGCAGGGAGCTCACGAACTTGAACATGCATTGACTACCACCTAATTGCCGCGCCAACTTGATAAGCATGGCATAATTGTGTCTGATTAACTAGTAGTAGCCCCCAAAAGAGCATCATCCCGATTTGTCCACCTCCGTTCCATATAGTTTAGACGAAGAAGCAACCACGTCAGCCTGCACTTTGTACTTTTTGTACTTCGCACTTTTCTTCTCCATCCTCTCTCTCTATATTAGCACACGCCACCAAGCCCTAGCTTAACCAGATCACGCAATTATACATCCACAGCCCATTTACAGAGAGCAGGCATAGTAGTGTGGAAACAGCCATAGCTAGAAGTTGATTCAGATCAGATGGCGAGGATTCACTCTTCACCGTTGGTATGCTCGTCGTCGCCGGCGGCCGTGTGCAGGAGCGAGAAGAGGAAGGTGTTCACCCTGTGGCTGAAGTCGCTGGTGCTCAACGGGCGGGGCTGCACCGTGTACGACTCCGACGGCCTAATCGTCTACCGCGTCGACAACTACGACTCCAGGTGCAGAGACAACATCTGCCTCATGGACCTCCGCGGCAACATCGTCGTGAACATACTCAAAAAGGTGCGTGGCCCAGCTAAATGCATCTCTCTTCCATTAATAGTAATCTTAAGAAAATGAAGCTAAAAGTTTCTGTAGGCTCATGTTTAATTTCTTTTGTTCATGCAAACTGATCATGGCGTAATTTGATCGTGGGTGCAGAAGCTCGCGTTCGGCAAGTGGGAAGGGTTCAAGTGGAGCGGCCGGAAGCAGGACCAGAGGGCGTGGTTCAAGGTGGCGCGGCCGTGCTTCCAACGGAGCCGCCGCCCGTCGTCGTCGCCGTGCGAGTTCGAGAGCGACGCCGGCCGCGCCATGCGGTACAGGATCGATGACGACGGCGGGTGCCGCGCCGGGAAGCGGGCGTGCTGCAGGATCGTCGACGCCGGCACCGGGCTGGTGGTCGCGGAGGTGAAGAGGAAGGTGACGGCGGGCGGGGTGGCGCTGGGGGAGGACGTGCTCGCCCTGGTGGTGGAGCCCGACGTGGACCACTCGCTCATCATGGGGCTGGTGCTCGTCTACGGCCTCATGAATCACACCATGTGAAGACAGAAAAAACACTTTCTTCGTGCGAGTTATCGTTATAGATGGGACTTGGTTCCTGTTTATCCAATGGATAGGTTAACCTAACCTAAAAAAGAGACCGATGGGCCTATGGGTTAACCGTAATATGCAAATGGTTTTTTAGGTTCAATTCCCTTCTACCTTTGGTTAACCGCTACTCCAGCCGGCCCATGGCTCCCGACTCCCGAGCGCCGCCTCCGACGAGCTGCTCTCGTTAGCTTTCCGCACGACTGCCGTCGCCGCCTCCTAGCCGCAGTATCGGACCAATCGCCGCTGCTGCATCTGCTCCGCCGCCCCACGGTCCCGCCTCGCCGCCTCCCTTGATCAAGGACCCACTCCTCGCCGCACCATGGTTTGCCTCTTCCTGACTGCAGACTAGTTCTGCTCCCTCTGCATGTTCCCTGACGCCCAAGTCTCGGCTGGCTAGTTCTATTCCTCTCACGGCTCGATGCGGGTCGCCATCTTGGTCGCCGTAGGCAACGTCAATGATCCCGCCATGGTTTTCTTGGAGCATCGAAGCTTAGTCCTAGACGAATTTGAGTGACTTCGTGAGAACTTCCTAGCTAATTTGAGTGATTTGGTTGCCTACCATCTAGTGTTTTTTCACAATCAGCAGTTTTGCGGTCTTGCTATTTACACGAGGAAAGGAAGACCGGAACCTGGGTAGGCCAGGACGGCAAGTACAGCTTGAATTATCTGAAGATGCTTGCAGCTATATGAGCTGCGGAATTAGCAGTCCACTTTATATTAAAGAAATAGAGAAAGAATAAAAGGCCTCATTAAGCTCGTGAGTATACCGCTCGCCGCGCTCCTCCAGATGTTCAACTTTGTCAGCTGATACATTGCTGCTGCTAGCTGCTTAGCTAGCTCGTCAGTATACAATGGAAGTTATCTATGATCTTTTCACCCATTCTTCAATCTAGCAAGCCGAGCTTTGCGAGTATTTAATATTTCTCATTTACCAACAATTTGTGCTATACAATGTTAAAAGTGGTCCGAACCTTAATAACCAATGGTTAACCATTTTTATCCTAACCTATATTACCTTTTACACAAAACGGTTAAATAGGTTTGAACCCAAAAGATAAATGGTTAACCAAATCCCATCATG
>NC_061514.1:294457815-294524069 GCF_022539505.1 Lolium rigidum | reverse complement strand
GTTATCGTAACTGCACGAGGGTCCTAGTGTGTAGCTACGCATAACAGATGGCACATGGTTTAAGATTAATTTTGATGCCACGGGGGAAAGGTTCACCACTTAGGCCAGCAAAGGAGGTTTAACAAACATGATCCATTAACCTAGCTTTTTTTTTCGAGAAACACAGTACAAACATAGACGCTCACATACACGCGTATATGCACACTCTATCCTATGAGCACCTCGGAAGACTGAGTCAGCGGATTGGATATTTAAATTGACAAAGTCACCACAGGCGCCTCGCTGTCGACGCGAGCGTGTCCTCCCACTGAATGAATATTCCGCCTTTATGAGACACACATATGTCAAACCTAGGGTTTGAACTCTTTATTTTGCAAAACGTCATGCTCACAAATATGTATATACACTCATCCTATAAACACACGTATATACACCTTACCCTTATAAGCACCTCTAAGAGACTGATAGACTGGTCCGGCGAGATTGTCTCGCTATCGATGGAAGCGTCACCTCCTACTTAAAAAATAGGCTTTATAAGACACGAAAGCATCAAAATTGAGTATGGTCCCACTTAACTGTAGATATCATCGTCCTCATAACCATCCAACCAGGTTAACTTTATTTACGCGTAGTTCAATGGTAGGATCGTTCTCCACTGTTTCGAAATTCTAAATCATAAAAGAGATGGGAGAACTAGAGCAACATGGCGAGAGGAACCCTCAAGAACGAGTTGTTTGGGTTCTCTGATAGTAGGGCTGTTAGATAATGGTGGATTTTCTACCATGCGAAACACAGTGGATCCTAGAGTTTGTGGTAGAAACTCTTTTTTTCGAAAGTATACCAATAGCATACCTTATCTAGTTATCTTTATACTACCACGTTTAAGGGATAAGACGCACGCGTATTTCAAGACGAACTTTGATCATAAAATTTGAGCACCAAAATCTTAATTATATTATATGTAATTAGTATCGTTGAATTTGTATTGAAAAACACTTTTTAATGATACTAAATTCATACAAACAATCTTTATCTATTTGAAGTAATTCTTTGTCAAACAAAAAATGGAGGTAGTAGAAGAGACCAAGAGACTGATAGCCAAATCACTAGCAATCGGACACAGTAAACACCACACTCACTCCTCCTAACAGCACTAGCCTACTCTCTCGTAGTATCTGTGCTCTCTCCAACTCTCGCCCGATTCCCAAAGCTTAAGCTCCTCAAAGATCTTGCTTACTAGCTGATCAATAAAGCACTGTTGGTTCAAGTTGGCGAAAACACGCGCATTTCGCTGTTTCCACAGCAACCAAGCCACAAGTGAGACCGTACCTCGTTTTATCAGTTTTCAACACTCTTCTCCTCGCTTCTGACCACCAAAGTCAAGGGATGCTGTCAGTCTGAGACAATGGTAACTGTAAACCTGCCGCTCTGAGACATTTAAACCACATTTCTCCCGCATACGAGCATTGCATCAGAATGTGTACATTGTCATCATCCTGAAGACATGTGAAGGGTCAGAAGCATCTTGCGTGCCTGTGCCTCCGATCGTAAGCCCAGAGCCTGTAACGCAAAGCCAACCAGCAAAAGAGTTCATGGTACAAACGCATTTCCCGTAACAGCAGCATGAGAACGTCGCTGACCTGTTCAGGGTGGGCTGCCAATTTGCTTTTGGTCAAGTCGCCATGCAGTAGAAATAAAGTACTAGTAGTTTTGCAGCAGATTCAGATTCAATACTCCTAACAGTGGCAGAAATTAAAAAGTGGGAACTCCCTATCTCCCAACCTATATAACGCGCAAACCAAATGAGAACAAAAAGATGCACACGGGCCCTGGACACGAATATAAAACATCCATGTGTTGATTAAATGAGTTTGCACCGACTCTGACTGCAATCACAAAATTAACCGAACTGTTCTGATGCTGAGGTTAAGGCTACATACAGGTTTGACACTCAAGGTATGGATGGGGGAGAAGGATGGGACCAATCGGCCCTACATTATTTTGTTGGAACTTCCATTTGGCATCAATAAAGATTGAAACTAATAAACTCGACAATTGCCTATCAACCAAAGACGACAAGAGCTATTTGTTGTCTATCTTGGTCGCTTCATGCTAATACTTCTGTTGTATGTACACAGGCTACTCATAACCTACATGAAGTAGCTTAGAGGTGTCTTCTTCCTAGATCCGCCTTCGCCATAGAGATCGTTCCACTGAATAAGCTCATTCATATTTGTTGAATCGGATGATATACTTGCACATACCTACACACGAGGCAAGTTATGTTAGCATCACAAGTTTATGAACTCAGAGATAAAGAAAACATCAAATGATAATGTTTGCCTGAATATATATTCATGTGCCCTAAAAGAAGAAAGTGTGTTTATCTAATGCTAACCCATAACAAATCAATACTGGTATTTCGTTACTCTCATATCTTGAAACTAAGCCCTCAGAAACTGTAGTCAGCAGTTGCTATATACACTTGAAGATGGACCAGTTTCAGAGGCAATATGGCATGAAATCTATTCATTTAATAAAGTCTGGTTTGCATACAGTTTATTTTTCTCCCTTCTTTTCCTTGTTTGGACAGGGTAAGAAATAGATTAAACAGCAGCAATATTACCTGCTCATGCGCATGCTTAAAATCACTCAAATTTAGGGAACGGACATCACTGCTAGAATACTTAGGAGGCAAGGGTTTATTTTCTGCTTCTGCTAAGGATCTCTCCTGCAAGTAGACACAAAATGATAAATCAGTGACTTGACACAGAGCACATACAGAATTAGTACAAGAAATAAAGCATTGAAACTAACCTTCTTCTCTTTTTCAAGGATTTCCCTTATGGGACGATGTGCAGCAGTAACACACAGATTCTAGGGGAAAAATAAAGTTGTCAACAAAAAGAATATGAAAAGGCATCTGTTAAAAGGACATAAAATAGGAAACAAACACCTCAATATAAACATAAAATACCTTCAGATCACTGCCTGAATACCCCTCAGTCAAGTTGGCCAGTGCCTCCAGATCTACATCATCTGCCAACTCTTCTTTGGATAGTATTACGCTAAGAATCTTTTTCCTATTGGTTGCATCTGGTAAATTCACCATCAATCTGAACAATAGTTTCCGACGAGTTATTGACTTGTCGGCATGCCAGTGCCACCATTTGCATTTATTTGTGGAAATATAGACCTTCCAGATGTATAACCCTTACCTCCTTGGGAGCCTCCTAATAACAGCCTCATCAAGATCAAATGGCCTATTTGTCGCAGCAAGTACTAATACACGTTCTTTAGCTTTTGTTCTCAGACCATCCCAGTTCACCATAAATTCATTTTTCATCTTACGCATAGCTTCATGTTCCCCAGGGTTCTCACGTCTACCCAGCATGCCATCAACCTACAAACAGGGACAGGGGGGCATAGCATGAGCTCTCCAAGGTAAGCCAAACTATTGTTATGCTAGCTTGTTGAATCATAATCATATCATCAGCAACGATGGAGAATTTTAACTGACCTCATCCACAAAAATGACACTAGGTGCAATTTTGCTTGCAAGTGAGAACACAGCTTTCACATATTTTTCTCCCTCGCCAAACCACTGTTACAGTTACACGTAAGAAAATATTGTACTACAAAGAGAGCAATCTGGATGAGTATCTGTTATGGGAAAACCTTAGAGGCAATGCTTGACATTGATATGTTGATGAAGTTAGCACCAGCCTCTGTTGCAACAGCTTTAGCAAGCATGGTCTTCCCCGTACCAGGTGGACCAAAAAGTAATATTCCTTTGCATGGCTGGTGCAAAATAAACAATCAGAACAACATTTGAACACAAAGGAAAAAATGACTGAGAAAATAATATGATCCAGCAGTAATATTCCTTTACATTCAGTTTGAAGGTATTCTTGTTGATTTTTCAATTAAATTTGTATTAACTAGAAACTACAAGGAATAACTGCTGCACGCACACGAAGCCAATTATATACAAAAAAACTCACAAACGTATAATACATAAAAGTCAAAATAAAATAATAATGTTAGAAAGCTCAAAATAATTGTGATAATGGACAAAGAACATGTATGGGCAACAGGCACAAGAGAGGGAGAGATCTTACTTCAAAAGGAAAATGGCAAAATAACGAGACATTGTTACAGGTGGAAACAGATGACTCAGAGAAGGAAGATGTAGAGAGTATTTCAACAAATAGTAAGCAAACTTATGAAGCTCTGAGAATGTCTCTTACCTTCATAAGTTGTCCCTTGGAGAACAACTCTGGCCTTTGTAATGGAAGCATCACTAATTCCTTCAAAGTGTCCTTGACATTCTCTAGCGCTCCAATGTCGTCAAAGGTAACACCTATCTCATTTGGAGGGATAACATCACTAAGAAGCCTTTTTTCAAATTCATTCTCCGTGGCAACATCCTAAGAATGACAAAGGATGTATGTAAGTCATATGCACCATTAACATGATAAGGGCCAGAGCCCAAATAATATTTCATTACCAATACTTTACTCCTGGCTTAGTATCAATCTTAAAGGTCAAGCCCAAGCTCAGCCTGACTCACCTTGAGTGATTTCTTTGTGTTCTTTTTCTTATGGTCATTTTGCATGCTTTCCAACAAATCAACCCCATGCTGAAGGCTGAAATATAACAATTGCAGTAAAATAAACATCACAAAACCAAAGAACTTTTTAGCACAACGGTGTGAAGTGTACAAGGTTTTAGAAGAAACCTTTCACTAGAAAGAGCAACAATCGCATCCTTTCCAGGAGTTGGAACAGTACAATTCATAACTTCATGACTCAAAGTGTAACCAACTATTTTATCAACACCTGGAAACAAACATAGTAGACATATGATGCTACATGGAGTTATACAGGAAAGAAACAACATGTAGGATTGTACTCACATTCGTTTGTAAGAGTTCGATCTTTAACACATAGTGTTGTCTCTACATCAGCACATTCCAGACCATGGCGAGTTAGAAACTGCATCCGATTGCAAGAAGATATTAGTGAAATACGAGCCATTAATTAATATATAGTACTCCCTCCGATCCATAATAAGTGTTGGGGGTTTTGTTCAAATTAGCTCAAATTTGAACTAAACCCCCAACACTTATTATGGACCGGAGGGAGTACATTATAGATAACTAAAATCACTTACAGATTGAACTTTTGAAATGTTAGCCTTTGCCTTCAGAATTTCGACATCACGATCTAATAGTTGTTTCCACCGTGATAATTCCAAGTCATCCTGTAGCATGTATTCAGAGTTAAACACATGGAGAGGACACTGCAATATAGATATCATTCTTGATTAAACAAAACGACAAACCTGCGGTGGCTGTATTGTCACTTTACTAGGGAAAACCTTAGTGACATGCTTCGCAGTCTTCACTGCTTCTTTGTTTTTATCATTCACTCGGCCAAAGCCATCCTGCATTGACATACATCAGACTGCAATAACAAAATGTGCAGTGTAATCAAAGCAGTGCATTTAAGACAGAAGCCATAGTTTAATTGATAAAAAGGTCCAGTAAGAAAAATAATACAGGATGCAGTGTAATAAGAAATACAGATATATATCAGAAATATATTTTTCAGTATCATAAGCTGACAATGTGGTGTAGTACTACAGTAAAATATGAATATAAGTGGGCAGAATCAGCCATCTTCTGTGTCTACATCTCATTATCAAGTTTGTTTCTTCCCCTGGTAATTCCTACAAAATCTCCTAATTTACTGTGTAGCAACCAGATGGCCAAGATCTGAATATAAAGGATTATAGTAGTGCAACAAGGTACTTTCAGCAAAATCAGAAAGGGCACCTGGAGCGCAAGGTCAAGTATGGCTGCTTGGCTGTACTGGAACTTAAGGAAAGGAGACCCATTGTTCAGCTGTATATATATAAACAACTTGTTTGTTAGCTAAATGGAAATGAATGTATACTTCATAGTTATGGATTGGGGTATAGATTATTATATTTCTAGTAAGTACCTTGTCTTTCCGAGTGTCTGCCTGGGTCTGAGACCCAATAATAAAAACACCCTCTGGAAAACTTTCAAGCTTACTCTTTAGACCATGATACGAGTAACTGTTCCCACACACTTTTTCAACGTCCTTCAGAAATAGGATAAGAGGACCATGCTCGCGTTCTTCACAAACAAACTGTATCAAAATCCCAGTAAGTAATAGGGACAAAGTAAAAAATACTGAGAAAGTAAGGGGTGGGAAGACCGTACGTACCTCAAATATTACATCAAATGGATGTTTAGCTCTCTCTTCCCATCCTGGACCATCAAGGCACAAATAATCGACTGGAAATACAGATAAACATAAATAAGTGGTCAAGAAAACTAACAATATATGGCAAATATCACAGTTTATGATCTAGCTATAAATTATTAAGTAGATAGAAGCAGCAGGTGGAAGAAACTCGCCTGAACAGAAGAAACCGTGATCAACCTCACAACTGCCCCCAAGATCAATGCCGCCAGCAATCGGTTGGTCGAATCTGACTCCAACTTTTGAGGATGCATTTTCCTCAAAAGAAAGTCGCACTTCACCCTGTGAACCATAATCGGGAGCTCTGCAGATTGCATGATTTATCGCAAATCATTAGTAGATGAACATGAAATATGCAAATGGCAACGTCGAGAGATGTCGTTTGAAAACAAAGGGAAGGAATGCTAACATAAAATACGTAATAGGTAATAATTCAGAAAAGCCATATACTACTGCGACCACTAGTCCAACACACATCATCACAGGTTAGACCAATAAGAAGAAACTCAAACCAGCGTGGTTCTTTTGTTCCATATAAAAGAGTTCGGGATGGTTTTTCATGATTATTTCATCAGCAAGCCCGTTTGGAATCCTGCATCCAAACAGGGCTAAATCACTTGTCTTTAGCAACTTATGTTCATTGTATGTTTCAAAATAGTTTTTGAAGATATGCACGATACAAATAATTTTTCGTCTGTAGACTCTCCTACTAAGAACTGCTTATACCATGAAAGGTACTCGTTTTTTTTTTTGAGAAAAGGCAAAGGACTTTGCGTTTCATTTCATTGAAAAGATAGTTTGGTTTACATCCTCCTAGGAGGCAGATTACAGGTTTGGAGGTTTAAAACATCAGTGCACATCCCAAGTGGGTGGCAGAATTACCCTTAACCCTGGCACCTGCCCGAGCCCAAAGTCTGATTTCTTCCTTGATGTTATGTGTCAGGACTTGTATGGAGGCTGGGCTCCCTCAAAGACGCAAGCGTTTCTGTGCTTCCAGGTCATCCAAGGGATGAGTAGGGTGGCAGAAGCTAGGCCTTTGCGAAGCGGCGTGGGCCTTTGCGAAAGGTACTCAGAGTAATCGATATAATAATAAATTAAAAACATCTAGAACATTCACATGTATCTCACCCTATCAATGGAATGAATGGGTGCAAATTAAAAAATCCAATATTAAGGCATGGGTCACACCTTGGTCCTTCAAGGATCTTTGTTGATTGCGAAGAACCAATGTATCTCACTCTATCACCTGACAAAACATCAGAAACATTTTACTGCTATATAAGGTGGTTCCATTACCATAATGAAATGTTATGAAAACAAATACTGGAGTCCTTTTGCATGTTATAATATACCAAGGAAAAATATAATGCCACCATACACAATTTGACAGTTACAACATCTAGACTTAAACTAAAGACAAAAGCCCAAAAAATAGTGATGGTAAGAATTCAGTGTCCATACAGAAGCTGTGACCATCTTACCTTTTTTGTACACCACTGATTCCTTTGACTTCGATGACTGTCCCTGAAAAGATGAAACATATTCAAGTTCCAAATCATTGAATTTAAGAAATAACAAAGAAAAGTGAGGCAAGATGACCACCCCATCCCCGGCCCGGCCCACTTAGTGTTATCTGGCTGTTGTTTATTCATAGATATACAGTTACATTTAGAAAGTAGTTAATAAAATTTCTGCTTCATGCCTTCATCCCTTTTGCACGCAATTCATATGTAGCCGCTGAAGCAAGAATACACTTACAGCGGTGGAGTAATTTACACCAGAACCAGATAGATCTAAATTACATATCAATGTTCATTAAACATGAGGTGCGCTAAAATCAAAATGAAAGATGAAACTGTGTCATGGGCCATGCCAGGGGCAAAAGGCCTGAGGGACATCATACCAACAACCTGGGACGTGCACTAACCCCCCCCCCCCCTCTCTGTAAAATCAAGATTGTAACCTCTTAGGAGGCGTGTAACAAATTCTATCTTTTCAATGAAATGAAAATTTGTAACATGAGGTGTCAGCGTATAATTAACTAATGTTACACCTTTTGTGTGCTCCACTCTTCCCTTTTGGGCTGAACTCCTACCTCTTTTCAATATATCAAGACAGAATTCTTTTTATTTTTCTCAAGAAAAATAAACAGTAGCAATACTGTGAATTTATTACAATCCTGCGGTATAGCTTATTTAAAAAATACTAACTCAAAGAAAAAAACATTTCAAGCTGTCAGATAATAACAGCGGCATTACATAGATAGTACTAGCATGATTGCAGAGAATGTTGAAGTAGAATAGCGCAGGCATATCTCTCATCTCACAAAAGGAAGACAAATGTGTCATCTCACAATCAGAACAGTATCTCTCTCAGATAGAATTGGTTGTGCTTTCTTTAAGAAAAGCTGAGGTGGCTCTGTTCAATATAAGCATTGTAGCTATGGTTAAGAGGCTTACACCCAACAGCAACGATGAATCTACGACGAGCAGATTAGCATTGAAGTATTTGGTCAGAGCCTTCACCAATGTTTCTTGGTATATCTCAGACCCTACAAAAAGGAAACTGTTTTAGTGAACACTCCAAGCATTTAGCGTTGAACAAAAATACAATATAACTAACAGCAATACCCGTAATTTCGTTGAGTAAAAATGATACCTGCTGGACCAGATAATAATACTCGTTGAGAAATGAAAGATATCTTTTTTGTCCACTGCATGGCATTCTTACAACACAAATTTACATGTGCTGGTGTCAGGAGAGAACTTTTGGTATTCTCACTGCAAGGATGAGAAGTTATTAAAGATAGTTCTTAACCCGAGGACCAATCAATCAACATGCAACAGGCCAATTAACTGGGAAAAAAGCAGGTTGTACTAGAGTTATCAGTACTCACGAGCTAAATGCACGTGTGTTGCTACAGACAAAATACATTGGACTATTAGATATCCAATAATCCGCTACTGATAAAATGATTTTACACTACTCAAAGACCCAGTGATCGTTCATGCGCTTGATATTATATGTTAGTGCTCCTTGCTTCTTAACTAATACTAACTATGGTAAATTTTATGCTAATTTAGGTGGCAAGCAGGACCACCAACTCAGCCATTTGCAGCAGATTTAATGGGTCATATCAGGAGGAGTAGAAGAGATCCACGCACCGCCACCACCAATTGAAACATTTACAGGAGTAAAGATTAGTATATTCGATGATCTTGCACTATAACTGATCATTCTGTCTACCATTATGTCACATCTTATACTACCTGAAAGACCATATGACTTTAAAAATGAGATTTACAGATTTTTTTTGCAATTATTTTCCAAACTTTTTCAACAAGATATGAAGCCAAGGAATAGTATGTATCTTACTGGGACTCTGGGACTCTGGTGCCACTGGGAGTCATGCAGTCAGCAAGGAAAACAAATTTGCATCTCTAAATTAAGCTTCAAACTATTGCATACATCTCCAAATAAATAATGGCAAACGATATAACAAAAGAGCTGCTCTTTTCAAGAAGAGAGTTGTAGTCTATATACCTCAGGTAATATGGGAAACTATCAAATGACTCTGATATATCACTTGCGCTAACAATTGCATTCTTCAGATCTTCTTTTAATAGTTCATGTTGAGCAAATGGTACATTTTCTTCAGAAGAAAACTGGCCCTGCTCCTCCATTGTTTTACATAAACTGCTGACTATCTCTGTATCTAATGAACAAAAAAGAGCCATTCTTTTAGACTCGTTTTTCTCTTGATGCATAAGAAGAAATAAAAGGTACCCAGATTTGAGGAAAACAATAGAAAATCCTCTTATGTTTGCTATTCCGTCCATATCACAAATAGATAACATTTTGGACATTGACGTAGTCTTGAAGATTTACTTTCACCACTAACTTCTACTATAATATATACTGTATAAACCACAGAAAAAATATTACATTATGAGTATATTTTTCGGCACAAATAACATATGATTTACACTTTCCAAATCTAACTATTTGAAACAATATTTATAGTAAAATTTTTCTATTTGTAATATGGAGGGAGTAGCATCTCCTGTTATCTTGAATGCTATAAATGCTATGAACTTAACATATCACAAGTTCGAATTATGGCCTTAGGGAAGAAATGAAGTTGTCTCACCATGAGGAACTAATGGAGGGCGGCCATTTCCAAAACTAAATGGCACTGATAACTTGGTCCTTTTACATGATAACTGATCCAGTGTGCCTCCGATAACTGGATACTGCCCTTGCGGAAACACACACGAAGATGACAAGGCCGATGTGCTTGATTTTTCTTCTGGAAGCTGCTGAAATATCTGCCAACATGTTAAGGAGCTTCCACATCTGAAATGCATACTTATCCAGACAAGGTGTTTAGTTGCATTGCTAACCCCACATTTGCAAAATTTTCACATGGAGTCCCAAGTTAGCTCTCCACTCTTCCATGTGGGCAATGTTAGCATGTCCTATTTTTTCCAGTGTAGTTCACTATATAGTCCTAAATAAATATATAACTAAATACAATGCATTGAGCAATAATTATACTTTGTAGAAAACACACATTCATCTTATACTCTCCAGGCAAAGACCTAACATAGCCAGCCTTAATTAATAAAGCAAAGTAGCAAAACATCCAGACATGCCGCTAGTCACCAATAGGAGCAATACAAAGGTATTAAGAGTTAGTGACAAAAAAAAGGATACGTAAGCATGCCTCCCGAGCGAACTAAAAATAACTTCATCGCCTCCAGTCAAGGTAACCTTAGAAGGCCTGTCTAAGGCCTTCCCATTTACATGGACAGCTTTGGATACAAAGACTTCAAGGGCAGCTCCCCTCTGGTAAACAGGTGAAAATTGATAGTCAAAACCTCAAAACAATTAGTTCACGAAGAACAGAGTATCAGTATAGTAAACAAAAAAAAAAAGAATGCAGCCTTACCCTAACATGCTTCAGTTTGCAAACAAGTGCTCCAGGATATGAGTCGGTCAGTTTCAAATCATGTTTGCCACCGTGGCCAACAGTAAAATGGGTAGAATAAATAGGGATCGACGGATGCTGAACAGCACAAAGAAAATATAATCATGAGCAAAGACAATGATTGAAAATTAGCAGACTACATTACTAATACTACAGAACTAAGTGGAGAATCAGAAAAATGGTAAGGTAGACTCCCTGGTTACGAAAAAAGATGCCAACAATTCAAAAGAAAATTAACTGTGAAATGTTATTATTTAAAGTAAGTGATATACAAAAGCAAGAAAAAACTCATCCAATCTGGTTGTCACTCAGAATGATAGATAAATAGATTAGAGCGCACTCAAATGGTCCAAATCAACTAACATGAAATTTCAGAGTAGCGTCTGTTTCTACTTGAAACCCCAAAAAAGAAGTGTTCAAGATTTTAGAAAATCAGATGATTACACACAACAGTAATCATTGCAACGATTAGCATCATACCATGATGTCTGCCTAGTTACGCTAAAATTTGAGCAGGCAAACAATAGCAAACCTGTAGTTACAAATGCAGACTGGATATACTGAAGATAAACAAATATCAGCATGACGGATTTTAAAATTGCGAAATGCCATTACTACTGCAAGATCGCAGAACCCACATTCACGAACCGTGATGCTTACTGAACTCTGACACAAAGGCACTATACATGTCGTCAACCGGATAATGTACCGAGGCAGCGCGGTAGCTAAACGAGAATAACTGCTCTATGTACTCTGTTTTCTTATTGAGGATTCATGATGTAACAATTCTTTGCTCCACTTGTAAGAAACACTAGTTTCAGCTCGGCGAGCACATGATGGTTCAGACTTGCCATGTAGAAAGTAAGTCTGGACATGATACGAAATGGAACTCACAACGGAGCTCCGCGGTCAATTGTGCAGTTCAATAGGAGGCTACAACAGTTGAATTATCCCGTTGGTTATAATTGCTATACTGCGGTCACCAAATAGAACTGTAGAAATGCTCTGATATCATCACAACGGAGTTGCCCTAAACAAACAAACAACATTACCTGAACAGATTGGGAAATCAGCCTCCCCCAGGCCAAAGTCCGTCCACTGGCTTTGTGCTTCGTCTTCCACTGCGCCATCTCCTCCGCGGTCGCCTCCTCTGGCGAGAGGAGGCGCCTGGGCGTCCTCTTCTTCCTCGCTGTGCCAGCAAAACAGGGCAGTCAGAAAGGGCAACCAATCCAAACCCTAGCCTCCGGTGTCAGAAGTCAGAGCGGCACGCACCTCCGGTGGAATTGGACACCGTGGACGACGCCGGGACGGGCCGCCGGGCCGGGTCCGAGGCGCCATCTACTACAAGGCCCGGTGCCTTGGCCGTCTCGTCGGGGGGCGGTTGCGCCTCCGGCGCCTTCTCGCCCTGGGCCTGCCACTATCACCACCGGAGGAATTAGTCAGATCAATCGGTTGCCCGCGCGGGCGGAAGCGGGATAGGGAGAGACGGGGGACGGGCGGGCGTCGAGACCTTGGCGCGCTTGCTGGGGCGGGTCCGGGGCCGGGAATCGGGCTTCCCCTGCCCCGCAGGGGCAGGGGCAGGCGCGGGGGCGGGCGCGGGGACGGGCGACTTGGCGGCCGCGAGCGGGTCCTCCGCGGCGGGGGGCGGCGGCGTGGAGGCCTCCTCGGAGGAGGAGGAGGCGGGCGGCGGGCGCTTCCTGGCGGAGCTCCGCCGCGTGTCGACCATCGCGGGCGCCCGCGGCGGTCAGGGCGAGGAGGGGCGAATCGTAATTTGGCGACGGTGCGGGGCGTGTGACGAGACGAGACGAGACCACGGGGTGCTTTGGTTTCCGTTTACGGATCGCGAGGTTGGTGGTGGTGGGGAGGGGGGCAGCTTATTTATACGGCGCGGGCGTGTGGGGCCCGCTGGGGGAGCTGGCGGCCGCGTCAACGGGAGATTATTTACCGACGTTTTCACGCAAGGAAGGAAACGGCCGGCTGATCGCCTGGAGCCGAGCCGCAGCCTTTTCACCGCTTCAGCTTCTTTTTTTTTTCTCCCTTGATTGATTCTGGACGCTGCCGACTCGGAGACGAGACGTGTGCGGTGTGCGCCGTCGAGCGGCGGGACGCTGAGGCTGAGCTGTGCTGTGCTGTCGCGGGGTGGGTGCGTGCGGTGGCTGTGGTGTGGGGTAGGTGCGGTGTAGAAACGGGGGCGTTTAGCTTGCGTCGGAATGGGTTTGGGATTAGGAAGTGTTTTGGTGCTTTGCGATCGCGGCGTCTCCTCGTGTGATCTCTGCCTCTGCGGGGAGGAACGGATGGTTTTGGTTGATTCGGGACCAGGGTGCTAGGGAGAAATGCTCTTAGGGCATCTTCAGCGCGTTCGGTTTGGACCGTTTCGCTGCGCCCAACGCAGCTGCCACCTATTTGCCTATTTGGTCTATTTTTTGGAAAATGGATTATTTAACTACACATATTTATAAATAATATAAAATAATATCTAACAAATATAGAATAATATCAAATAAAATGTAGCATGGTGAAGGAACGAAATGTGCCATAGTTTGAACAAATATAAAAATTACAAATTGAGATTGTCAACTCAATTTTTGCGCTCTAGGATCTCCTTCTGCCTCTTCTCGAACCAAGCTCTCTTCGCCTCACTCATGGTGGTCAAGTCGGCGCTCATGATCAGGTTGTCCTCGGCTTGCCGTTTCAGCTCAACTTCCTTCTCCTTCCACTCCACCTCTTAGGCTCTTGCCGTTGCTATGAGCTCAATTTCTTTCTCTTTGAGTTCAATTTTCCTAGCCCTCGTCTTGGCCTTCACCTCTTCAATCTTAAGCTTTCTCTTTTGGACATCGAAGAAGTTCTTCATGTCCTCTTCCTTCTCCCGGCGCCTCCTCTCATCCCTCTTGTCTGTGGACACCTCTTTCTCAGCATACATCTCCTTCAAGGTGCCGAACAATTGCATGGCCGAAGCATCACGCTTCATGTCGGCCATGGTTGGCTTGTGGCCTCGTGGACGACTTGCACGAGAAGCGGAGCTACCGCAAGGCTGGCCACCATCAAGGTCAATGACCGTAGGATCTTTGGCGGTCTTGTTGTTAGTGAAGGTCGCCATGTACCCCTCTTGAAACTTGGGGGTGCCCTCGAGTTCCTTCCAGCAATGAGAGAAGGCAAAGGTCTTTCCTTCAATCGCCGTTTTGAAGAAATCCAAAGCTTGCCACACCAAGAGCAAAGCAAGACAACAATGACAAACATGTGTGCAAATAACGAAAGAACAAGTTGAGGTTAAGAACTATACCAAATCCTTTATGCCGATGCCGTTAACGGGAATCCGCTTCACGTGATCATACGCCGCCCGGAATTTGTTGCATTCCGTTTGAATTGTTCCCCACCTCTTTTGGAGGGACAACTCGTTGTGGTCGCTCTCAAATGGCTCCTGTCCGTACCGGTGATGTTCATGGAAGTATTGATAGATCCGGCGCCAGAATGCGGTCCCCTTCTGCTCAACACCTATCAATGCATCTTGCCCAATGGTCAACCATCCATCGACGAGCATTTTGTCCTCCTGCGGCGTTGGTGGTGATGGGGAGGAGGGTAGCTTATTTATACGGGGCGGGTGTGTGGGGCCCGCTGGGAGAGCTGGCGGCCGCGTCAACGGGAAATTATTTACCGACGTTTTCACGCAAGGAAGGAAATGGCCGGCTGATCGGCAGGAGGAGCCCCGCAGCCTTTTCACCGCTTCAGCTTCCTTTCCGTTTCTTTTTTTTCTCCCTTGATTCTGGACGCTGCCGACTCGTGTGGTGGGGAGGTGGCTGTGGTGTGGGGTAGGTGCGGTGTAGAAATGGGGGCTTTTAGCTTGCGTCGGAATGGGTTTAGGATAAGGAAGTGTTTTGTTGTTTCTTTGGCGGCGTCTCCTCGTGTGATCTCTGCCTCTGCGGAGAGGAACGGATGGTTTTGGTTGATTCGGGACCAGGGTACTAGGGAGAAATGCTCTTATCCCGTGCACGGAAGGTCACATGCATGTTTGTGTCGTCGATTTCATGCTTTAAGATTTGTGCATCAGTGTTTCATCAAGTTTTATTGAGATTTATTGTGTTTCACTCTTGTCACACACAATGAAATGCAACGATACTTAATGAAATCATGCACGGGAGGTACTAGGCATCTCCTGCGGCCACACAAATGATCATGGTTGTCCGCTCGTGTGGACAAGAGGCACCAATACACAGCCGAGCCGTTCAACGCGAATAGACCGATATATTCGCGACAATCTATTTGTCGTAAAGACCACCAAACCAGGAAAGGCAGAAATACATACGTTGCAACTTAAGCGGCAGATGTGTTGGCGATGGCGGCAACATCAGCGTTCGGGTAAAAGTCGTGTTTGAGAACACGTCATCAAACGATATCGTGTTGCCAATAGTCGTGCGTAAGCGCTCCCAAAAAAACATGATTGTCCCTCACCCGTAAAGGTCTACTACGAGAATCATGGTTCTAATGCCTACTGTCCCGCCGGTCGTAGCACGTCGAAGGACGGGATGAGGAAAACGAAGAGGAGGTTGCTCATGTGTCTCGTACTAGCGGCTAGGGTTTGCGTCTGGGTTTATATAATGTTGAGAAGGTCGTACGGCGTAGCCTATGTCCGAGTTGACACAGCCACGATCCAGAAAATCTGAAACAAAACGGCTGCATTAACGGACGTCGTGTCGATGCGAGGCGGGCGGAGGAGGAGGAGGAGTGCGCGAGGGCTCTCTCTCTCTTCTCGCTCAATACAAGAACGTACTAGCACGGTCCCCTTGTAAACCACTCCACATCTTTCTCAACTAGCAATGTGGGACTAAAATTTAGTTTCACCTTTGCCAAATATGAATGGGCTAAAGAGAATTTCAAAATTTGTATAGGACTATGGGCTAAGGCCCAATGCCAAATTCCAACACATCAGTGGCGTTGGTGGTTCTTGATGTAGCAATGTGACATCACAAGTATGATTCCCTTCCATGGAATATGTGGTACTCCTTGTAGTGCAGGGAGCTAGAGATTATCATTGAAGCAATGCTTGTGTGTTTTATTGTAGTCTCGATAATGTGGTTCTTTTCGACCGCCATCAACATCCTTCCTCCGTGTCATGGTCTGTTCATGTGGCTTTATCTATGACATAGCTCAGTTTTGGTTATCTTTTTTTTGTGTTTCGTTGTTGTGCTAGATTTTGTAGCATGTTATGTTGTATCTTGATTCGTCCAATTATTTGACATATGGTCCAAGTCGGCTATTGTCATCTAATAATCAAGACATAGAGGGTGTCGAACTAGTGGTTTGATTCCTATGGGGTTGGAGATACAACCACCATAGGGATGGTGTGCAAGTAATCTATGGTATAGCACTCGGTATTTTCTTATGAACCGGTCCATGACTGCGGCTTTATCTTCAATCGAATGTTCATTTTCACTTCTTTCCTTTAAGAAGTGCACGTTCACTGATTTTTCTCACTTTCAATTCTTCAATATTGCCAGTTTACCACCAGGGCCGGCCCATAAGGTGGGCCAACGGGGCGACCGCCCTGGGCCCTCGCAAGGCAGGGGCCCTGGCCCAGGTAGTATTTCAGCACAAGGATACCTTGTATTAGAGTATTAGGTCCAAGAAAACAAGAGAACAAATTGGAAAAGGAGAACAAGCAGGTCCAAGACCACCACGTGAGGTTACCAAAATGTGGATCGGTATGCTTTAAAAATCTAATCGATCGGATCGTTCTCCGCTTTCTCCTCTATTACTCGCGTGGTCAACTCGTCTCCTTTCTGGCTCCCCCAAATCTCTCCAATCCCAGCAGATAAAGCTCTCTTGATCCTTTCCAATTCTGAAGTGGCCGCATCCTTTAATGGAGACCAATGGTGCTCTTTTGTTCCTCAATCACCTCTCTAGGAGGTTATTGCATCACAAGTACAAGAACTTGCACTCTATGTGCATTTTTATCAAGGTTTAAAATAGCGTGCTAAATGAAATAGCGGCGACTTCCTTCAAATGCTATGAACGCTATATCGTGCTACTTGCATGCTATATTTCAAATAGCGTTTTGAAAAATATATCAAATATAGTCTAAAAATAAAGGATTTCGCTAAAAAGGTTGGATATTTAGTCCAAAAATAACTGAATCATACATACATAACCACACACAACAAATAGATCTCCAATTTTTCAGAAGGCTAACATTAGTATTCCACAAGGCAACAACATAGTATAAATTCTTTATTAAGAATCATCAGCATTAGCGATATTAAGTTCTAATCTAGAATAGGAATCAACATATTGTAGTTCATTACCACCGAAAAGTGAAAGCGACTTAGCTTGAAAAAATAGCACGCTAACGCTATGAAATTTTAGCACGATATATAATGCTATTTTACAAATAGCGCCATAGCGAGCAAAATTACTAAAATTTAGCGTAGACCCTCTAAATATGCTATTGCGTGGTATTAGCGGAGAAATAGCGCGCTATTTTAAACCTTGATTTTTATACAAAATCTTGTAAAGTGTGTTCCACTCATACAACAACTTGTCCTAGACGTGCACAACTCATACAATTCAATGTGGTGGCGACACGTGGCAGTTTCCAGACAGGAGAGGAAGATTTTTATTGCAACGTTGAAAAAATATGATAATTGCGAACAGGTCCTCGCCCCAACTAACGGACGACTGAGTGTTGAAGGATGCAGGTCAAGGAACCTGCATCAACAATTTGGCATCGAGCCATATGCCCATATTCGGGTGCTTTTGTTCCCGTGTGAGTTTTGTAGTTTAAAAACCAACGATATAATGCTATATATTTAATGTGTTGCTTCTGAAATACAATGCATTCTAAACTTTTGTTTGGTTAGTAAGGGTCTTTTTTGTGTCTCGCCCCGGGATCCTGAATCTAAAGGTATGATTGCTGCACCCCCATGGGGCTCTCTGAGGCTATCCACGCCAAGCACGTCGCTTGCTTGGGTTGGGTCGCTCGCCTCGCTAGCTTTCCGTCGATTGGGCCACGCGTCATGCAGCGGTTGGACGTGGAGTCGTGCGAGGAGAGACAAAAAGAGTGCCCAGGCCACAAACCCTATCCCAATCCTCCCCAATCCCGCAGCCACGGCCTCCCCAGCTCCCGCAGCCGCCGCCTCCCCAGCTCCCGTAGCCGCCGCCTCCCTAGCTCCCGCTCTCCCCCACGGGTCTCCTCTCCGGCTGGCGTCATCGGCTGCGTCCTCCCAGCGCGGCCGTCTCTGGACGGGCAGGTGGTGGCCGGCGGGAGCAGCGTCGCCGCCACGCGCCATGCCGTCGCTGGGAGGAGCTGGTCACAGAGAAGAGATTTGGTTTGTCTCATATTTGTTTGCTCTTGTGTTGTATTTCGTCCCAGATTTGAGATTCTATAAGATTTCCTTTTGTTTTCTCTATGATTTGCTTGTTCTTCTGTTCTATTTCGTCCCAGATTTTGAGATCCTATGAGATTTCCTTTTGGTTTGTCCCAGATTTGTTCCTTCTGGTGTTCTATTTCGTTCCAGATTTGTTCTATATTTTTGGTTTTTGATTCTTCCTTTTGATTGCTCTTTAATTTACATCAAATTTGTATTCATCCCAGCCCCTTCATGTGCATCCTCGTGCCTTTTCCAGGGGTCACCTTGGTGGTGCTCAGCAGCAGGAGTAAGAGGACGAAAAAAAAAAAGATGGAGCAGCAAGACTACAAAAGTGGAGTAAGCAGAGATGTGGAGGAGCCAGAAACATTGTGGCTTGGTTCTTTCTTGTGAGGTGGAAGTAGGGACACTTTGTAAGTACATCGTGTGATTGGTGCTCTTCTGTCCTCCCTCTCACTCCCCACATCTCTCAGTTTTACAATTTGTGTAGTGAAGAAAATTAGAAGTTTCTAATTCATATTTACCTCGTGGTCTCTCTTTTTGTTTCTCTAAAATTTCATTACTACAAGATTGCATCAGTATTTTTTCAGCTAGCTAGCTCCATTCTTGACGTGATGCTCCAATATCACACTTCTTGACGTGATGCTCCAATATCAGGGGTAAGTGATTCTTCTCTTTTGCTTCTTCAAATACTCCTTATTTCTTTTAGTTTAGGACAGGGGAGGAATACATGTTGCTGCGACGGTAGTGGTCAAATGATCGAACTGATTTTCAAAAGGAATGCTTCATGTCATATTTAGATTTAGAAATCGATGATATGCATGGCCAAGTTTATTATGAGGAAAACATAGCATTTTCCTAATTCTAATTTATGTGCAATACCTCCTACGCAATCAGAAATCGTGTGCTTGATGTACTATATACTATATATATATGTCCATAATGGAGCTTTGTTAGCTTTTGAGTTGCATGGTTTAATTTTAATCGCACCCAAAAAAATTGAAAGCTTACAGGAGAGAATTTTAACATAGTTCTTACCTCTTTTCATAAGATTGTTTTTTTGTTTCTCCATGCCCCTTTTTCAGGCTTCGGTAGGCTATTTCGTTTAGGTAATTGAATGGTTTAGAAGAAACAATAATATCAAATGGAGTATTTTAATCTTGGTGGACTTTTCTTGTTGCAATTTCTTTCAGGTCTTGGGTCCGCTCAATGAATAGCAATGAAAATCTTCCTCCACTAGGTGATTTGAGCTTACATAGTATCATAATATTTCCAGTGTTAGTACTTTTTATTCTCTCCAGTGTTCCTTTTCTTTCTTGTGTGTTCATGTGTTGTTTGGTTGGTCTGCTGCAGCAAGTGAGAACCGGAGGGGAAGAGGAAGATGCATAGAGGGAGATTGAAAGGAGGAGAATATAGTCCGAGCGAGGAGGAAGAGGAGACCTCGCTGTGGCGCGGAGCATCACCGGCCAATGATTGTGATAAGAGAATCACACCCAGATAATAGCCTCCAACTACAGTAAGCTCATTCCATTCGGCTCCTAAGTTGTCTACTTAGTTTCTTATTTATTCCACAGGTAGCAAATTGGTAGAAAGTTTGGTTCAATGATTTATGTGAGCTGCAAAAATAACATCACTGTTCGTTTCTTATTCGTTGCTTATGCTAAGGGAGATAACCATATAAAGGCAAACTGGGTGTCTATTGGCTGAGTAAAATCCTCGCTTACTTAGGTGTTGCTGCGTTGCCACACATATTTACATCTCACCATACTTTGGCCACTGACTCCAAGAAGCTATTATTCTTGGTGGTGAAATAGTCTTTGATAAATGCAGTGAACAACCTATTTTGTCATTTCAAATACCATTTTGTGTACATTATGCAGTATCGTACTCTGACCTGAAATCGATGGCTTTAGCACTGAATAAGCTTATATTTGCAGTAATCTCTTCATGTGTACAGAAAATATCTTCTATGCTGATTCAAATCTTGTGTAAGACATTCATAGGCGCAGGCCACTGTCCCAGAAAACTAAGGGAGATGCACAACCATAAGAAGAGGAACTCAATCAGGAACAATTATACGGTCTCGTCCCTTCCCGTATTCACATGCATCGGAATAGCGAGTTTATTCTTTGTCTCGGTGGAATGGTTTGTAGTTACTAATTTCTTCCTGCAGTCTATGGAACATTTCAAAGATGGTTACTCGGTTTTTGTGGTTTTACTCACTCGATCTTCCCTGGATGCTAAATCAGGGCTTGCTTATTTTAATTCCTATTTCTTTTGAAAAATATCATAACATCGTTATTTGTAAGAATTTGTAGTCGGCAGTTCTCAATTGCTTGATATCCCAACATACTATTACACAAATACTGAAATTATATTGGTTTCTCAATATAAGCTCTTTGTTTTCTTTAGTTTTACCTTAATATGCTATAAAATACGAATCAAGAATGTAGCTTGTTTCTCGATTAACTGATTAGAGTAACTATTGTAAAAGGGCGGTCGATGCAATTGTCATCGCTCGCTTACACTATATCAGCCGAGTGACTGAGGCCAGATTTGAAAATATAATTATGTACTTAACTAGACAAGTTTAATATTTATATTCTCAGTGTTTTTGGCGAGTGCCTTATTTGGTTCTTCTCAGTTGAACTGATTAACATGAGCTTTGGTTAAGCGAATTTCTGTCATGGCATGCTGAGAGCTGGAGCGATCTGGAGCATAGCGTAATATCATAAGTATCCATGATTCCGCTCTTCCAAAATCGTTTTAGATTCTGTTTCATGGCTTCTTATTGATTTACGTATATTTGTGTGCTTATTTGTGAGAAGGAGCTGCAGGTGACACGTGCATCGTTTTAGATTATGTTTGCCGGTGATCAACGATAGTCACTAATTAATAACTACATTTTTGGCATATTCACCTTTGTAAATAGTTATGCCTGTATTTTATTAATGAATCATATATTTTCGTTTCAAGTTGTTTACTTCGCTGAACATGCACTGCAGATGAAAGATGAAAGGACGATGGATTACTGGTTGGCTGGGATATATTTCTTCTGGATGCACAGGTCACCTTCACTCAAGCCAGAGTATTGGTGACGTTTTCATGGTATTTCTACTTAAAGATTGTTCCGATTGGTTTTAGTTCATGGTATTAGTCTACAAATTTCCCTCACTATCTTATGCAACTTTAGCATTAGAGGAGAGTGCTAAGGGTTGTGAAAAAACCATGCACCCTTCAGATTGCTCACTCGGGCTCAACAACATAAATTATGAGAATATTGTTGATTATAGTTCACAATTTATTCGACTAGGAAGTTGCTAAATGTTCAGTGCTTTAGTGATACCGATGAGAAACGCCGGTGTATTGGTTACATTTTCCTGATAATTGTTCTATCAAGAAGTTTGTAATAGTTTGATCCAGCACATCATCTTTTGTGAAAAAAATATATCATTTATCATCTGCTTTTGCTTATCGGATGTGATATTGCACAAGATAAATATTGGAGATGGTGGATCAAAGTAGTACATAGTACTTTTTTTAACTCTGGAATATGGAATTCTTCTGCCAGATGTATGTTAATATTGTGCACAGGATGTTGTGAACCACTGGTGATTTCCAATATACAACAATTCTAAACCCCAGCTGAATATCTTATTCACTTGATTTATTAGTTTCCAGGTCAGTAAAGGTTCAGTTTCTTTCGCTTCTCTTCTTTCTTAGATTTCATGAATCCGTACTACTTATTGGACTGTTAGTGACTTGACTTGACTAATTTGTTTTCATCTTAGGATGACCGCCCATAGGTCACCTTTGGTATCATAAGGTGTGCACCTTCCCAGATGAATCATAAGGTATGCTCTTTCTTATCACTTATCAGCACCATTTTATGATGTAGTTTCGCTAGGATTGTTGCTTCCTGTTTCCGCCCATAGGTCACATTTGGTATCATAAGGTGTGCACCTTCCCAGATGAATCATAAGGTATGCTCTTTCTTATCACTTATCAGCACCATTTTATGATGTAGTTTCGCTAGGATTGTTGCTTCCTTTTCTGATCTAGAGGGGAAATAAGCTTCAGTGTTGCGCAACATAAAGCTTAGAGCCTTAGTTTTGGACGCTGCAAATTGTAGTAAAGTACTACTTGGCAATCTATTTTGTATAGAAAGGCAATGATGTCATGAGTTCATGAGTATGCAAGGTACATACAAGTGATCATGAAGTGGGGTTTATCAAATGAATTTAACTATGGCTTCTTAAAAAACGGTAGACGACAGGGGAGGAATACATGTTGCTGCGACGGTAGTGGTCAAATGATCGAACTGATTTTCAAAAGGAATGCTTCATGTCATATTTAGATTTAGAAATCGATGATATGCATGGCCAAGTTTATTATGAGGAAAACATAGCATTTTCCTAATTCTAATTTATGTGCAATACCTCCTACGCAATCAGAAATCGTGTGCTTGATGTACTATATACTATATATATATGTCCATAATGGAGCTTTGTTAGCTTTTGAGTTGCATGGTTTAATTTTAACTGCACCCAAAAAAATTGAAAGCTTACAGGAGAGAATTTTAACATAGTTCTTACCTCTTTTCATAAGATTGTTTTTTTTGTTTCTCCATGCCCCTTTTTCAGGCTTCGGTAGGCTATTTCGTTTAGGTAATTGAATGGTTTAGAAGAAACAATAATATCAAATGGAGTATTTTAATCTTGGTGGACTTTTCTTGTTGCAATTTCTTTCAGGTCTTGGGTCCGCTCAATGAATAGCAATGAAAATCTTCCTCCACTAGGTGATTTGAGCTTACATAGTATCATAATATTTCCAGTGTTAGTACTTTTTTATTCTCTCCAGTGTTCCTTTTCTTTCTTGTGTGTTCATGTGTTGTTTGGTTGGTCTGCTGCAGCAAGTGAGAACCGGAGGGGAAGAGGAAGATGCATAGAGGGAGATTGAAAGGAGGAGAATATAGTCCGAGCGAGGAGGAAGAGGAGACCTGCTGTGGCGCGGAGCATCACCGGCCAATGATTGTGATAAGAGAATCACACCCAGATAATAGCCTCCAACTACAGTAAGCTCATTCCATTCGGCTCCTAAGTTGTCTACTTAGTTTCTTATTTATTCCACAGGTAGCAAATTGGTAGAAAGTTTGGTTCAATGATTTATGTGAGCTGCAAAAATAACATCACTGTTCGTTTCTTATTCGTTGCTTATGCTAAGGGAGATAACCATATAAAGGCAAACTGGGTGTCTATTGGCTGAGTAAAATCCTGCTTACTTAGGTGTTGCTGCGTTGCCACACATATTTACATCTCACCATACTTTGGCCACTGACTCCAAGAAGCTATTATTCTTGGTGGTGAAATAGTCTTTGATAAATGCAGTGAACAACCTATTTTGTCATTTCAAATACCATTTTGTGTACATTATGCGAGTATCGTACTCGACCTGAAATCGATGGCTTTAGCACTCGAATAAGCTTATATTTGCAGTAATCTCTTCATGTGTACAGAAAATATCTTCTATGCTGATTCAAATCTTGTGTAAGACATTCATAGGCGCAGGCCACTGTCCCAGAAAACTAAGGGAGATGCACAACCATAAGAAGAGGAACTCAATCAGGAACAATTATACGGTCTCGTCCCTTCCCGTATTCACATGCATCAGAATAGCAGTTTATTCTTTGTCTCAGTGGAATGGTTTGTAGTTACTAATTTCTTCCTGCAGTCTATGGAACATTTCAAAGATGGTTACTGGTTTTTGTGGTTTTACTCACTGATCTTCCCTGGATGCTAAATCAGGGCTTGCTTATTTTAATTCCTATTTCTTTTGAAAAATATCATAACATCGTTATTTGTAAGAATTTGTAG
This sequence comes from Lolium rigidum, assembly GCF_022539505.1. Classification (NCBI taxonomy): domain Eukaryota; kingdom Viridiplantae; phylum Streptophyta; class Magnoliopsida; order Poales; family Poaceae; genus Lolium; species Lolium rigidum. The sequence goes on along the minus strand of NC_061514.1, from coordinate 294,499,552 downwards.
TCGGCAGTTCTCAATTGCTTGATATCCCAACATACTATTACACAAATACTGAAATTATATTGGTTTCTCAATATAAGCTCTTTGTTTTCTTTAGTTTTACCTTAATATGCTATAAAATACGAATCAAGAATGTAGCTTGTTTCTCGATTAACTGATTAGAGTAACTATTGTAAAAAGGGCGGTCAGTGCAATTGTCATCGCTCGCTTACACTATATCAGCCGAGTGACCAGGCCAGATTTGAAAATATAATTATGTACTTAACTAGACAAGTTTAATATTTATATTCTCAGGTTTTTGGCAGTGCCTTATTTGGTTCTTCTCAGTTGAACTGATTAACATGAGCTTTGGTTAAGCGAATTTCTGTCATGGCATGCTGAGAGCTGGAGCGATCTGGAGCATAGCGTAATATCATAAGTATCCATGATTCCGCTCTTCCAAAATCGTTTTAGATTCTGTTTCATGGCTTCTTATTGATTTACGTATATTTGTGTGCTTATTTGTGAGAAGGAGCTGCAGGTGACACGTGCATCGTTTTAGATTCTGTTTGCCGGTGATCAACGATAGTCACTAATTAATAACTACATTTTTGGCATATTCACCTTTGTAAATAGTTATGCCTGTATTTTATTAATGAATCATATATTTTCGTTTCAAGTTGTTTACTTCGGCTGAACATGCACTGCAGATGAAAGATGAAAGGACGATGGATTACTGGTTGGCTGGGATATATTTCTTCTGGATGCACAGGTCACCTTCACTCAAGCCAGAGTATTGGTGACGTTTTCATGGTATTTCTACTTAAAGATTGTTCCGATTGGTTTTAGTTCATGGTATTAGTCTACAAATTTCCCTCACTATCTTATGCAACTTTAGCATTAGAGGAGAGTGCTAAGGGTTGTGAAAAAACCATGCACCCTTCAGATTGCTCACCTGGGCTCAACAACATAAATTATGAGAATATTGTTGATTATAGTTCACAATTTATTCGACTAGGAAGTTGCTAAATGTTCAGTGCTTTAGTGATACCGATGAGAAACGCCGGTGTATTGGTTACATTTTCCTGATAATTGTTCTATCAAGAAGTTTGTAATAGTTTGATCCAGCACATCATCTTTTGTGAAAAAAATATATCATTTATCATCTGCTTTTGCTTATCGGATGTGATATTGCACAAGATAAATATTGGAGATGGTGGATCAAAGTAGTACATAGTACTTTTTTTAACTCTGGAATATGGAATTCTTCTGCCAGATGTATGTTAATATTGTGCACAGGATGTTGTGAACCACTGGTGATTTCCAATATACAACAATTCTAAACCCCGACTGAATATCTTATTCACTTGATTTATTAGTTTCCAGGTCGATAAAGGTTCAGTTTCTTTCGCTTCTCTTCTTTCTTAGATTTCATGAATCCGTACTACTTATTGGACTCGTTAGTGACTTGACTTGACTAATTTGTTTTCATCTTAGGATGACCGCCCATAGGTCACCTTTGGTATCATAAGGTGTGCACCTTCCCGGATGAATCATAAGGTATGCTCTTTCTTATCACTTATCGGCACCATTTTATGATGTAGTTTCGCTAGGATTGTTGCTTCTCGTTTCCGCCCATAGGTCACATTTGGTATCATAAGGTGTGCACCTTCCCAGATGAATCATAAGGTATGCTCTTTCTTATCACTTATCAGCACCATTTTATGATGTAGTTTCGCTAGGATTGTTGCTTCCTTTTCTGATCTAGAGGGGAAATAAGCTTCGGTGTTGCGCAACATAAAGCTTAGAGCCTTAGTTTTGGACGCCGCAAATTGTAGTAAAGTACTACTTGGCAATCTATTTTGTATAGAAAGGCAATGATGTCATGAGTTCATGAGTATGCAAGGTACATACAAGTGATCATGAAGTGGGGTTTATCAAATGAATTTAACTATGGCTTCTTAAAAAACGGTAGACGAATTTTCTGGTGTCTATCTGATCATGCGTTTACAAGCTGGCTCTGTCAGGTATAACATGCTATATGTTTGGTACCCATCATCAACCATGTATACAAATTTATTGGGGAGTACCTTAATTGAGGGTGGCCCTACTATGACGCATGTGCTTCAATGCTTTTTTTTGTTTGCTACTATAATACTATTTTTCCGAAACCATGTAAATATTAGAGTCGATCTACTTTAATTTTCTTGCGTTTAGTTTTTGCAGTGTGCTATCAAGCGAAATGCTTGATTAGCAATTACCACCAAACAAAAAAAAAAGTTCTTGCACTGTGCTTGCTTTTTAACCATTCTTTCAAATCTATATATCAAAAGGCAAGTTCACTACTTGTGTACATACGTGATATCGATGAGCCAATGAGGCAATGTCGATAAGTTAAAGGAACTCTTAATGAGCGACACTCAGCAAAAATCTGAATATAGCATAAGTGAGAAAATCTGCATCTTGAAGAGTAAAATTGGAAGCTCACTCCTGTCTTTTTATTCACTTTTTGATTAGAATTTTCTCCAATTTAACGATTCTTCTCTCTACGGATCCAAAATTCTTCAGATTTTGGGGATTGTAAATTCTCGACATACCAAGAACAATAGCAGGGAGTGATATTGCTAAACAAAAGCCGTGCCTTGTAGTTCCTGAATATAGTGGTTTACAAGAGGATCTATGTGGTACATGCGGCCGTTCTTGCGAATACAGATTGAAGAAGTTTATACTTTAGAGCTTTTATTGGAGGTATGCAGTGATGACATACTAGAAACTCTTGTGTTTCTCTCATCGATATTGGCACCCGTGATGCATGCATGATTAATACATATGTCCTATGTTGCACATTTGTTCCTTAGATTTTTTTAGATTAAACCATCCGAATGATGTGCTGTATATAATTTCTGACTGCAGTATTTGTATGCACAGGAACATTGTTTGTATGTCAGAAGTACATGCGGCCTTTGATTCACCATTTTCCCTAAGCTAAATCAAACTGAGGGAGATCTGAGGGGAAGAAAAAAGATGCACCTGATTTTGATGCCAACCTGGTACAACAGCACGCCGGCGAGGTGGAAGGCCCTCAACCATTGTCGCCAGCGACCCAGTCTTGCTACGGTCAAGGCGCTATGTGATGCAGGGAGGGCGGTTGAGCACTCAGCGACATCAATTTGTGAAGAGATGTGAAGAGTCTGCTGACCATCGACTAAGGGAAGGGGATAAGAGGAGAAAGTAAGACATGAGCCACACAGAGCCAAAATGGCTACAGAGGCAGTGAGATAAGTTCTACGTGTGTGGTGTGTGACCATGTGTCACCTGTGTGTGCGTCGGTGGTCAGAGCTGGGCCCAATAGTGTATTTCATAAAATAGTTATAAGGTCCTGATTGTGTCATGTTGATTTGTGCACATGGTTTTTTTTTCCATTCTATCACCAACCAGTAAAATATACAGAGCAATTTTCTTTTACTGAGACATATTACCGTTTTTCTAACATGATTTTCTTCCGTTATTCAAAATGTAGGCCAGTGTGAAAGCCGGGAGTCAGAGCAACTCTAACATGGACCATGTAAACAAGCAAACTGAAAAAAGCATAGAAAATGAAATTTTCTGGTTTGAATTCGTTGGCGCATATCAGAGGCGGTAAACTGAAACTGAACATTTGAAATTTTGCACTCGTGGCAAAATCAGACTTAATTTACACACAAATGCAACGAAAAGCTACGCTAACACATATAAGCTACGGAGGAGGGCAGCCACAACCTAGACCAAAATCAAGCTTCATGTAAAAGCGCACCTAGGTCTAGGGGATTTAACAACTGATGGCGGTGTCTGCGGGAGAAGTGTTTCACAACCAACCTGTTTATAAGATAATATAAATAAGCAAAGGATCCAACAGAGATAGTAAGCAGCAAAGAAAATAGAATTATTCAGATGGAGAAACATAATAATAGGTACCGGGACAACCAAATTGATACCAAGAACACAGAGAACAAATAGAAATTTAAGCATTCTACTTGATAAAATGGCTAAGCATAAACACAAATGGTAAAGAACATGTTTTCAGGCACTCACCACAGTAGAACCTAGGACCTAGGTCAGTAGACACCGGATCATCAGAAAGATCAGCAGTCGTGTGCAAAGAGTTGTTCTCACCGAGTACAGTCTCTTCAGCCAAAGCTTCACAAATGGAATTTAATCCTCTATCAGCAAAGCTGGATGAAGCGAACGCTAAACCATGCTTACAATGGGGAAGCAGAGGATTGTCAGCCAATCCTTTTGTGTTGCAAATTAGGCACCGTAGCAATTTGCACCATCTATGCAACTCTTAAACACTACATACCGTCACCTGATTGTTTTCTGTGTGCCGTGGCTTCTAAAGACCATGGTATGAACAAGCTTGTGTTGATATTGTTTTTGTTGTTCCTTATTTCTATTGTTTTTTTAAGAAAAGAGTGTTAGTTATTGTAATATATGTCCCTATTTTTTTTTATTGTATATAAGTGTTTACTGCTTTCTTCGTGATTTGGTGTGTTTTATCATAATTTTATCAAATTGACTTTATTTTGCAATAAACTGAAAAAAGTATTATAATCTACCAACCTGATTTCTTATTGTTGCTACTGATGCGAATTTCACGGGATCGTGCGCCAAGGCGCACATCTAAATCTAGTATGTATGGACCGGCCCTGTTTACCACAATCGTACTTTCTTTCTTGAACATTTGTTTTACACTCGTGCTCTAAGCTAGTGTGGATCCAAAGCTTTTAAGAAAGGGCCAGGCTACCCGCGGTCGGCAGGCCGACTCGTTCCAATCGAAGCCTATAAGGCACTCAAACGGTTGCATAAGGCCCAGCTTCAGGTATTTTGCTTTCGATAGAAGGCCCAGGTATTATAGGAAGCTATGTTAGGCCCTTGGTCTTTTTGTTTGGGCGGGCGGACCGAACAGTGAACGCCGGCCCAGGCCCGAAGTCGACCTCCGCCAGTGTGTACCATACTACCATGCGCTAGCATATTCAGCGCTCGAAAAAAAAACGTGATAGCATCGTCTGGTTGCTTACTTGCTTTTCCGTGCCGTCGCCGCTGCCCACGCCATAGGATGAACTGAAAGCCGTGGCTCTGCCGTAGACGCCAGGGAGACCGGACGAGAGATCGATCCGTCCGCCGGCGCACGCTTCAGGCACCGGCCGGCGCGCCGTGAAACATACGCGCGGTCGCGTGGAGGCTATGCTCTGCGAAACAGGCATCGTCCCGCGAGTTTCAGAGCGGCCTCACGGGAGGAGGGCCGGTGACGGCGATAACTTCGACGGCGCCGCGTCGACGAGCGGATCGTGGGGTTGTGTACTGTGGGTGTCCTCGTGAATCGTGATGCGTGTGCCGTGGACAGAACAGGTCGATCGCGTGGCAGCTTATTCCGTGAAGAATGCAGTGACGCCTCAGTAACTTCGATCAGACACGGACAATATGTACAGTTTGCGTGACAATGCGAGTGAGGCACGGAGAAGACGAGGGGATTGGAACTATGGTGAATGCATGGCCCAACGGACGCACGTTTAAGACACACTGTGCGTTGTTGTAGCCTGGTTGATTTTGACGTTCTATGAAGGTAGACTAAGTGGATGTTAACCCGTTTAAAACGTACTCCAGACTAAAAAAGTAGACTCTGTTTGGTAGCTCGTGAAGATTTTTTTGTTGTTGTTCTGTGGAAGTGTGGATATTTAAGCTCATGTTGTTTGTTTGCATGGTTTGAAGCCCATGCATGGAGCAACCCAAAATCAGGTAGCTGATGTTTGGTTGTCACCATAATAGTGAGTATATGGTAGCCTCTTCTCATTATGGTGAGGTTACAAACACTAAATAATAGCACACACGACAAGCATAGAAGCAATACGAAATTACACAACCAAGTTTAGACAATCGACACTAACATAGTTCAGAAACAAATACACTAACATAGTTCAGAAACAAGGCACTTTAGACACATTAGTACGCAACTACCAGTCGTCCTCTTCCACGATGCTCCTGGTAGCATCTCTATGGTTCGGACACCTAGTCAACACCTCACAACAATGATCGTGGAATGTATGTTTTCAAACCATGGCACGAATGCCTTAGGGGTTTGCCACGTGCCTATGGTAGGCTCGAAGACCACCCTCATTAGGTGCTCCGCATTATCCTCGTCATGGTAGTGGCTAACATTGGAAGGTCTTTCACGAGGCCTTTTGTTTGATCTCTCGCCCGGAATCTCCGAGGAAGCGTTGCTATCCATTGCATACACAAAAAACAGTTGTAAACCAAGGCCCCATGCAATCAATCACACTCAAAATGCAGCAAATTATTCTGTCTAACCAAGTAGTATGCATAATCATAAGTGTTTGTGCAATGCACAAGGCTGGATATGATAATTCCTACACAAAATTTGTGAAACATTTCAATCATTGTCTTGAAATACAATTTGGTTCTATCCAACCAAGTACTATGCACAATTGGCAATAATATTAGGATGTGAATCACTAGCCTAATATAGAACATTAGTTAGTTGGTGCCTCATACATAGGGTTACACACAAGGCAAAGGAATTTTGCCCACACCAAGTCTATTGCACAAGCAATGTGCCTGCACATATGACAAGGTGTAAGAAGAACCCCTTTGACTCGGATTGTGCCACATTTGAATCAATGACGTCATACCAACCAACCTCAAAAAAGAACCAACCAGAAAAGTCCTCATATAAGCAATCTCATGCCAAGAATGATTCTACCAAATCAAGTACTATGCACAATGCGGATTGTTTGTGCAATGCACAACATTTGATAGATCATTGTGGCACCAATATGGTGACACATTTCAATCATCGACAATTGCATCTTACACAAGTTACAGTTGGGAGCTTCATATGAAGTAGCATCCAGAAGCTATGAGATGTCCTGCAAGATCAAGGAGCATGCAATACTAATGTCTTTTTGTACGCCCCTAGGTATGGTTGGATCATCCTTAGCTCACATTGTGCGAATGAATTTAATCAACGGCCATTTCAAGAAAACAGAACCTAATGAATATATTTAGGCACTCATACTTGCACTGGGCACACAAAACTTAGATATGGAGTTGGCAAACCTAGTACATTGCACATATTTTTGTGTGTACAATGCAGATGGTTCGGTAGCTCCATCCCTTGATCACATTGTCCATGATTTAATCATCGACCAAATAAAATGGCATATGATTAAACAAAGTGGGGCTCACAAGAACATACCACGCATGAACCACTGACATTGTATGTAAACCAATGTAGGCCTCATAAAACTTAGTACATAAGAGTCACTAAGATAATCCAACATTTAGCATGTAGAAAATACTACCACTCTAAAAGTGCTCCACACTTGCTAAATGGTCATCATCTCAGTTGTACTAACATAGCGTTGTCCTATAGTCATAGGCATACATATGAACATAGCCAGCTTGTGAGGAAGCAATGGATGAACAAAAAGACAATAGTCATCGAAAACAGGGCATGCAAAAACCTTGCCTCCAATGAACAGTAAATCCAGTTGTAGTGAATATGTCATGCATGCGAGCAACAACTATTATATCAAACTACTTCACTGCCGGATTCCCCAAAACCAAAATCTCATAGTCCAAAATCTTGACGTATCGCAAGAAATTGTCAAATCTAACCCTACCCTGTCGGTTGCACTAATAGATTTAGTCTGCATGTCATCGCAATCATTAGCACTATGTGTGTTCCTTCAGATCCACGAAAAGGGAGCATCAGAGAAGATAGTAGTTCTGCTTACCGCTATTGAAGTGCTTACCTCTATTGAAGACGATTGGTTGTGGACAAGGACAAGGTGTAGGTCGAGACGAAGTCCCGCTCTTCCTTGGCCATGGTGGATGTCTCCTTTCTCACACTACTAGAAAAAAGGCTTTCAGTGGCGCACCACATATAGCCATCAGTGGCGCACTAGTGGTGCGCCACTGTTATCACGCCACTGCTAACACATAGTAGTGGCGCACTAGGGGTGCGCCACTACTAGCCTAGATACCTGTGGCGCACTGCCTGGTGCGCCATTGACATGCCCTCCAGTGCGCCACTACTACTCCAAAGTGGTGCGCCACTGTTGGTCAGAGGCAGTGCGCCACCACTGTGTAGAAGAGGTGCGCCACTGCTACAGTTTTGCGTGCGCCACTGGTCCAGCTAGTAGGTGCGCCACTGCTGCGTGAGTACGTGCGCCACTGCCCTCTCCGGGACGTGCGCCACCGCTACTTATCCTTGTGCGCCATCGCTAGTCTCGGAGAGGATCACGGGGCGGTGCGCCATCGGATCGATAGCGTGCGCCACCGCTACTTAGTGGTAGTGCGCCACGGATGGTCCACTAGTGCGCCACTCGCTAGGATTTCGAATTTTTTTTTTTGTATCTTGGCAGGTATTTATACAGGTTGTATATGACAAGTACAATAGCACAATACAGGATATATAACAAGCATATAAACAACAAGCACAGACTTATCCATACATAGTTCTTCACATTAGCCCCACATGATTCACAAGCATTCACATTAGAGGTTACAATGCAAGTTACGGTGTTACAAGTCACAAATGAGCTAGTAGTGGCACAAGGTCGATCATCTAAACTAGCATCACATAGAAGAGAGCTAGAGTCACTACTAGCACCGTCCCGATGAAAGTGGTCTTCATCCGGTTCCTCCTCCGCTCCGTCCTCTCTCCCGCCAGATAGCGTGCGTATCTGTCTTCGGCCTCCGCTCTAGTGGTGTACCCTTTGTAGCTGTTACCGCTAAAACGGTGAACCTGTCTCCGACACTCCTCCCGGTCGTTGTAGACTCCGGGAACCTTGCCCTTGTACACGACATACCACGTCATATCTGCGTACATATGCACAAGCCAAAGAAACATTAGTGCACGCTCATAGATGTTTGCAACGAATAAGAGCAAACTCAAAAACGATCCAAGTAGTATGAACTAAAAGGCATGCCTCATACATTGTTGGTCGGAACAAATATTAACATTTAGGGACGGAGTAAGTGAAACCAAGTAGGATGCACAATAGATTGATACTTGTGTCATCGCACCGGGTTCACTTACCCCTCCCCCAAGTGTATAGGTGACCAACATTCTAATCATCGGCATTTTGAGATACCAAAGCAAATGGAAGAATGACAAGGGCCTCATACTTTGTCAGTCCAAACAAATATTAACATTTAGAGAAGGCGTCGGTGAAACCAAGTAGGATGCACAAGAGATTGATACTTGTGTCATCGCACCAGGTTCACCGACCCCTCCCCAAGTGTATAGGTGACCAACATTCTAATCATCGGCATTTTGAGATACCAAAGCAAATGGAAGAATGACAAGGGCCTCATACTTTGTCGGTCAAAACAAATATTAACATTCCGTGATGGCGTAAGCGAGGCCGGAGTAGGATGCACAAGACATGGATATTTGTGCCATCACACCGGGCTCACTTACGTCACCACGGAGTGTACAAGTGACCAACCATTCTAATCATCGGCCAATGCAATTAAGAAGTGCCAACTCAAATAAGAAACAAGTAGCTAGTATGAACTAAATGGAATGCCTCATACATTGTTGGTCGAAACAAATATTAACATTCCGGGACGGAGTTAGCGAGGCAGGTAGGATGCACAAGAGATTGATATTTGTGCAATCACACGAGGCTCACTAACACCGCCCACGAGTGTACGGTGACCAAGCATTTTAATCATCGGCATTTTGAAAATCTCAAAGCAAATGGAATGACAAAATGGAATAAGTGCCTCATACATTGTTGGTCGAAACAAATATGAACATCCCGGGATGGCGTTAGTGAGGCCAGGTAGGATGCACAAGAGATTGATATTTGTGCCATCACACCGGGCTCACTAGCGACACCCCGGAGTGTACGGTTGACCGAACATTCTAATCATCGGCATTTTGAGATACCAAAGCAAATGGAATGACAAGGGCAAACAAATATGAACATCCCGGGATGGTGTCGGCGAGGCAAGGTAGGATGCACAAGAGATTGATATTTGGACATAACATCATCATACCTAACATCGTAGCTTCATACAATTTAATATAGAATTCAAACAACACGAAGCAACGAAGATAGAGTTGACAACACTCTAAGTTCTAACTATCGGTGTCCGAGCCGGATTCGCCGGTGTGGGGGTAGTGCACACGGCAGGCGGTGTCGTCGAACACCTTGACGATCATCTCGCCGTCCCCCTCGTACAGGGAAGGTGAGCTGGCAGCCGGGCTCGAGGTGGAGGTCACGGGCGAACTTGTCCCACCCCGTGTGCGGGTACATCTTGCCCTGCCCGTCGAACAGGACCTCCACGGACCAGCGGCGAAGTTGCGGCCTAGCCTCCCGTAGGCCGCAAGTGCGCCGGCTCGACGCCGTCGACGAACTCGGCGAACTTGTCCGGTAGCCTCTTGATGCCGAGTGGGTCGTCGTCGATGCGGAGGAGGAACTCGAAGCAGCGTTCCTCATGCGAAGACGAGGAGGATGCAGGTGACGGTGACCGTGGGGCCCTTGCTGCTCCACCGCGGCGGCCCCTTGCGGCCTCGACCGCCTCGCCGGCCACCGGGACCGGCCATCCTACATGTTTACATTTTTGAACCATATTACGATCCATTCCACTAACAAAATTGGGCATGACCTATGCTAATCTATGGACATATGAGTGCCCCATTTTCGCCGAAACGGAAATGAATCAACATTTCGGCGATAATGGGCATCTCTGTCGATCCACTGCACAAGAATATGTCACCATATACACATGCAAAACAATCCACCAGCTGAGCACCATGGCACATGTACAATTGTTCCTCATATACACCAGCTGAGCACCATGGCACATGCACATGGCACCAGCTAGTAGCAGACAGCAGCCTAGCAGCATGCATCAACAGCTAGCGAGCAGCAACTAGCTAGCGAGCATGCATCAACAACAAGCGGCAGCTAGCATCTAGCAGCAAGCTCACCGTGCGTCGCGTGGAGTCGCCGAGAGGTGAGCTGTTGCTCCGGGTCGAGGAAGATCGGGTCGAGTGCTCAAGTTCCAGGAAGTAGCGAGCAACATACACACCTAGCAGCATTAAAATCAGCATTAAAAAGGAATCAAATAAATGGAAACTTTACATAGGAAAATGACACTACGGACTATGGCCGAATCGGATAGCATCAAGCAATGTTCAAGTATGCTAATTTTCCCTTTTTTCACACAATGTTCAGTATGCCAATGTTCAGCAAGCAACTCTCTCTCACTCTCTACATACCAAACAGAGAAGCTTTCTTTGTTCACACTTGTTACAATGCCAATTTTGAAGGTTTGCCAATGGGCTCTATAACAAAATGAATGATTTTACAATGCATTTGTTCTAAAAATAGAGGATATGTAACCTAACAGCAGACAACCTATCTAGCAAGCAGAACCTATCTAGCGACGAAGAACAACACCAAGCAGCGAGCAACCTATCTAGCAACGACAACAACACCAAGTAACAAGCGGCAACCTATCTAACATTAACAATATTTGAATGGACTTTTATTGCTTAAAGTGTACTTTACATGTAACAATGCTCTTAATAGCATGCAATTGTGAGTTACTAAGCATACAATATGATCCAGTATCCTAGGACGTGTTTTAATCTTCAGTTAAGAATTTAATCAATTGGATAGGGAGGGACCAGAGGCAAAAATTCTTAGATGGGCAAGCAATATGGTTGCAATGTATTGGGCCCAACTTGCATACATCGTCCCAAAGTCCCTCTTTATCTCATGTGCATGTTCTCTATAACTAGTCTGGATGATGCAATACTATTTATTGTGTTAGGTGACTGGAACATTAAATTGGTTTACAGAATGTTTTGGTTTCTGTATACTTGAACTTATATAGCCTAACTTGTACTTACTAAAACCATCAAAATGAACACTGTTAGCATCAGCAGTTAGAACTAAATTCCACTAAGCCTACAGTCAAAATGAACACTGTTAGCATCAAAATGAACACCTATTTGCTGATGCTAACACCTGTACATGTTGTTTTGCTATTCGTTTTTACATTTCATTCAACACCTACGAGTCCTAATCCTAAGTCCATCATTCCACTAAGCCTAACTTTTCTAGGGTTAGGGTTGGGTCATGGCAGGAGGGGCGGCCAGGGAGAAGGGGTGAAGGAGGGAAGGGGCGGCCGGGGGAAGGGGTGTACCTCCCCGAAAAAGAAGACGGCGGGCGGAGGGAGACGCAGGGAAGAGGGAGGAGGTACCTGTCGCCGCCGGGAGGGGAGCTCTCCGTCGCCCGATGACTGCGGTCGGGAGGGGTGGGATCTGGTCGGGCCGGGGTGGCGAGGAGAGGAGGGCGTCGCCAGGGGAGGTGGCGTCGCTCGTGTCGCTCGTGTCGCCGGGGAGGTGGCGTCGGAGAGGAGGCCGCCGTCGGAGAGGAGAGGATCGGGATGGGGATGGGGAATGGGGGGAATGGGGATGGGGAGAAGAAGAGATGGTCGGGATGGCTAAGTCCCCGACCCCCCTAAGCAATGGCGCACTGCTAGGGGTGCGCCACAGTGATGCTTAGCAATGGCGCACCACTACGGGTGCGCCACTACGACTTTAGGATAGGGTCAAAAAGAATTTGGCTCGTACTATTGACAAGATCCGCACCGTACCGCAGAGTGGCTAGCTATCTGTCCCCTGTTTGGTTAACCCTGGCCGGCCGAGTTCGAACCCTGGCGGCCCCAATTTTTTTCCTTTTTTTTAAATTGATTTAATACTATAATAAATAGCATAATACACCAACATAAAAGGCATAAATAATTATAATTATGTAGAATATCCAAAAATATAAATTATATGTCTATTTTGATCGGTACAATGTGTAGATTAACAATATGACATCCATTATTCATACAAGAAAATGATACATAATTGATCTCAAAAAAAAGAAAATGATACATAATTATCTTTTCACAATCTTCTTGCCCTTCTTTCTCGCGGTTGAATAATTTAGCCCTGGAACTCCTAGACTTCTTCTCTTGAATGGACGGCCTTTAGGTAGGGTGGTCCTGCTTCTTCTTGTTGTGTATGGTTCTTCATCATCGTCGTCGTCATCTTCCATCTTCGGATCGCCGTATCGGTCAAAGTCTAGCTCGTTGGCGGCTCCATCCATTCCGATGATGCTCCTTTTTCCTCTCCTCACGACAACACGGCCGGGCTTTTGCGGGTCGGTAATGAAGAAGCATTGGTCCACTTGGGAAGCTAGTACCCATGGCTCATATTTCGCGGTGACCTTTGCGCCCGCTGTCTTGGATTTGGCTTCGGGTATAACCATGGTGGTGAAATGCCGGTCTTCTTTTATGATGTTCTTGGCCCACCTGACACGGAACATCGACACATTCTCTCCGGCGTAGCTCAGCTCCCGGATCTCCTCGATCTTTCCGTAGTATCTCCGCTTGACGTCACCGGTGTAGGACTCCATCGTTACCCCGGAGTTCGATAATCGCTCTTCATGTCCTTTTCCTCGGTGTAGAATGTGTAGCCGTTGATATCGTACGCACCGAAATGTCATCGAGGTTGTGTTCGGCGCCCTGTGACAAGGCGAATATGAGTTTTTCTTCCGTGAGAAGAATCCTCGTCTATAGGGTACGTCAGCATCTTGTCCTTGAACCACCGCGTGAAGGTTGAGTTGTGCTCTTTGATTATATCTCCGTCCAGTCCTCTCGTTGGCCCCGATCACCGTACGTCTTTGCGATGAAGGTTTTGTGCTCTACCACCCAAGGATCGACCACGTCTATGTGTTGTAGCGCGACTAGGTTTGCTCTTTCAAAGTCGGCGATTCGACCCTTGAAGTCGACATGCATTTCGCGGCTACCGTCGCGGTGACCCCATCCAGCGAGCTTCCCGAGATGCTCGTTTACTGGGCAGGCCAACGGGGTTCTCGATTTCTAGATAACTCGTGCGGAAGGAGATGCACTCTTCGGTCGAGAAAACCCTTGGCTATGCTTCCGTCCGGACGTGCCCTGTTGCGAACGTACCCTTTGATGACACCATTCATCCTTTCGAACGGCATCATCGCTGTGCAGGAACGTCGGCCCCGCTTGGATGATATCCTCCACGATATGTACCAGCAGATGCACCATAACGTCGAAGAAAGCGGGCGGGAAGTACATCTCAAGCTCGCACGATATCACCACGATCTCTTCCCGTAGCCTTCTAAGTTGCCTCACGCCAACGGACTTCCGAGAGATGACGTCGAAAAAGTTGCATAGGCCAAAAAGCGTTTCACGGACGTGCGCGTCCATGATCCCACGGATTGCAACCGGAAGTATCTGCGTCATCGGCATGTGACGGTCGTGAGACTTCATCCCGCTGAACCTCTGCTTCGCTTTGTCTAGGTACCGCTTATCTTCCCCGCGTAACCGTAGGGAAGTTTTACTCCTAGGAGACGGTCGAAAAGCTGCTCGATCTCCTTCGACTTAGAGTGAAGCACGCGGGGGCAGTGATATTCAATCTTTTTGGCATTTTTTCCCTTGCGACGACTTTGCGTGTCCTCCGCCTCATCATCGTCATCGTCATCATCATCATTAGGCGTCCCGCGTGAAGCTCCTCCCCGATCCCAATTGATTGCAAGTCGTACCTTGCTTTCGGCCCATCTTTGGTCTTCTCCGGCATGTTCGGGAGGGTACCAAGCGGACTCTCGCACACGTTCTTCGTGATGTGCATGACATCAAGGCTGTGAGGCACACGGAGGATCTTCCGAGTACGGCAAGTCCCGGAAAACGGACCTCGTCTTCCATACCTTAAGCAGCGGCTCCGGCGCCTTTCGCTTCTTTCCGGCGGTGGGCACTCTTTCCAATTTTTCAATAGCTCGTCTATTTGCTCGCCGCTTCTCGTACGTGGCCGTCTTCGGGGTTCGTCTTCACCATCGAACAGATCCTTGCGTTTCCTCCATGGGTCGTCCTCGCGAAGCCACCTTCGATGTCCCATGAACACCGTTTTCGAGGACCCAGGATCTCTATCTAGTCGGCGGTACGTTGTGTCGTTCATGCACCTTACGCATGCATTGAATCCGTGGACCACACTGCCCCGCGACATATCCGTAGCCGAGAAAGTCGTGCACCGTCGTGAGCATTGCGGCTCTCATAGGGAAATATTCTTCCGCGGCGGCGTCCCACGTATTGGCGGGTGATGTCTACGGGAGCTTCTATTCTTGTAGACGAGTGTTGGGCCTCCAAGAGCGGAGGTTTGTAGAACGGCAGAGCAAGTTTCCCTTAAGTGGATTACCCAAGGTTTATCGATCTCGGGGAGGAAGAGGTCAAAGATATCCCTCTCATGCAACCCCGCAACCACAAAGCAAGAAGTCTCTTGTGTCCCCAACACACCTAATAGGTGCACTAGTTCGGCGAAGAGATAGTGAAATACAGGTGGTATGAATAAGTATGAGCAGTAGCAACGGTGCCGGAAAAGTGCTTGGCGTGTAGTTGATGGTGGTGGTATTGCAGCAGTAGTAACGCAATGAAAACAGTAAACAAGCAGTAGTAATGTAGCAGTAGTAACGCAGCAGTAGTAACTCAGCAGTATTTAGGAACAAGGCCTAGGGATTACACTTTCACTAGTGGACGCTCTCAACATTGATCACATAACAGAATAGATAAATGCATACTCTACACTTTTGTTGGATGATGAACACATTGCGTAGGATTACACGAACCCTCAATGCCGGAGTTAACAAGCTCCACAATAATGCTCATGTTTAAGTAACCTTTAGTGTAAGATAGATCAACGCTACTAAACCAAGTACTAGCATAGCATGCACACTCGTCACCTTCATGCATATGTAGGAGGAATAGATCACATCAATATTATCATAGCAATAGTTAACTCCATAATCTACAAGAGATCATGATCATAGCATAAACCAAGTACTAACACGGTGCACGCACTGTCACCTTTGCACACATGCGGGAGGAATAAACTACTTTAATAACAAATCACTAGAGTAGCACATGGATAAATTGTGATACAACATGCTGCAATCTTAAAGAGATATAAATAAGCACCTCACTATGCCATTCAATGAGTAAGTATTCGTGAAATCTAGCCTAAGAGACCCACACGGTGCACACACTGTCACCTTTACACACGTGGGACGAGGAGTCTCCCGGAGATCACATAAGTAAAACTCACTTGACTAGCATAATGACATCTAGATTACAAGCATCATCATATGAATCTCAATCATGTAGGGCAGCTCATGAGATTATTGTATTGAAACACATAGGAGAGAGATGAACCACATAGCTACCGGTACAGCCCCGAGCCTCGATGGAGAACTACTCCCTCCTCATGGGAGCAGCAGCGGTGATGAAGATGGCGGTGGAGATGGCAGCGGTGTCGATGGAGAAGCCTTCCGGGGCACTTCCCCGCTCCGGCAGGGGTGCGGAACAGAGATCCTGTCCCCCAGATCTTGGCTTCGCGATGGCGGCGGCTCTGGAAGGTTTCTGTGGGTTTCGTCAATCGTGGTAGGGTTTTCTGATCCAGGGGCTTCTTATAGGCGAAGAGGCGGCGCGGGAAGGTCGAAGGGGGCCCACACCCTAGGGGCGCGCCCCCCTTGGCCGCGCCGGGTATGGTCCGGTGGCCCTGCCCCTCTTCTCCGGCGGTTCTCGTGTGTTCGGATGCTTCCGGGTAAAATAGGAACCTGGGCGTTGATTTCGTCCGATTCGAGAATATTTCGTTACTAGGATTTCTGAAACCAAAAACAGCGATAAAACGAGAACTGCACTTCGGCATCTTGTTAATAGGTTAGTTCCAGAAAATGCACGAATATGACATAAAGTGTGCATAAAACATGTAGATAACATCAATAATGTGGCATGGAACACAAGAAATTATCGATACGTTGGAGACGTATCAGCATCCCCAAGCTTAGTTCCGCTCGTCCCGAGCGGGTAAAACGATAACAAAGATAATTTACGGAGTGACATGCCATCATAAACTTGATCATACTATTTGTACAGCATATGTAGCGAATGCAGCGATCGAAACAATGTGTATGACATGGGTAAACAACTGAATCATAAAGCAAAGACTTTTCATGAATAGCACTTCAAGACAAGCATCAATAAGTCTTGCATAAGAGTTAACTCATAAAGCAACAATTCAAAGTAAAGGTATTGAAGCAACACAAAAGAAGATTAAGTTTCAGCGGTTGCTTTCAACTTGTAACATGTATATCTCATGGATAATTGTCAATGCAAAGCAATATAACAAATGCAATATGCAAATATGTAAGAATCAATGCACAGTTCACACAAGTGTTTGCTTCTTGAGATGGAGAGAAATAGGTGAACTGACTCAACAATAAAAGTAAAAGAATGGTCTTTCAAAGAGGAAAGCATCGATTGCTATATTTGTGCTAGAGCTTTGATTTTGAAAACATAAAGAGAGCATAAAAGTAAAGTTTTGAGAGGTGTATGTTGTTGTCAACGAATGGTAGCGGGTACTCTAACCCCCTTGCCAGACAAACCTTCAAAGAGCGGCTCCCATTTTATTTTATTTTTGGATGGCACTCCTTCCAACCTTTCTTTCACAAACCATGGCTAACCGAACCTCGGGTGCCTGCCAACAATCTCATACCATGAAGGAGTGCCCTTTTATTTTAGTTTTATTATGATGACACTCCTCCCAACCTTTGCTTACACAAGCCATGGCTAACCGAATCCTTCGGGTGCCGTCCAACAATCACATACCATGGAGGAGTGTCTATTTTTAGTTTGTTAATTTGGGACTGGGAATCCCATTGCCAGCTCTTTTTGCAAAATTATTGGATAAGCGGATGAAGCCACTAGTCCATTGGTGAAAGTTGCCCAACAAGATTGAAAGATAAACACCACATACTTCCTCATGAGCTATAAAACATTGACACAAATAAGAGGTAATAAATTTTGAATTGTTTAAAGGTAGCACTCAAGCAATTTACTTTGGAATGGCGGAGAAATACCATGTAGTAGGTAGGTATGGTGGACACAAATGGCATAGTGTTGGCTCAAGTATTTGGATGCATGAGAAGTATTCCCTCTCGATACAAGGTTTAGGCTAGCAAGGTTGTTTGAGGCAAACACAAGGATGAACTAGTACATCAAAACTCACATAAAAGACATATTACAAGTATTATAAGACTATACATCGTCTTCCTTGTTGTTCAAACTCAATACTAGAAATTATCTAGACCTTAGAGAAACCAAATATGCAAACCAAATTTTAGCATGCTCTATGTATTTCTTCATTAATGGGTGCAAAGCATATGATGCAAAAGCTTAAACATGAGCACAACAATTGCCAAGTATCACATTACCCAAAACATTTATAGCAATTACTACATGTATCATTTTCCAATTCCAACCATATAACAAATTAACGAAGAGGAAACTTCGCCATGAATATTATGAGCTAAGAACACATGTGTTCATACGAACCAGCGGAGCGTGTCTCTCTCCCACACAAGCATGATGTAATCCAATTTATTCAAACACAAACAAAAATAGAAACAAACAAACAGACGCTCCAAGTAAAGGCACATAAGATGTGATGGAATAAAAATATAGTTTCAGGGGAGGAACCTGATAATGTTGTCGATGAAGAAGGGGATGCCTTGGGCATCCCCAAGCTTAGACGCTTGAGTCTTCTTGATATATGCAGGGGTGAACCACCGGGTGCATCCCCAAGCTTAGAGCTTTCACTCTCCTTGATCATAGTATATCATCCTCCTCTCTTGACCCTTGAAAACTTCCTCCACACCAAACTCGAAACAACTCATTAGAGGGTTAGTGGACAATAAAAATTAACATGTTCAGAGGTGACACAATCATTCTTAACACTTCTGGACATTGCATAAAGCTACTGGACATCAATGGATCAAAGAAATTCATCCAACATAGCAAAAGAGGCAATGCGAAATAAAAGGCAGAATCTGTCAAAACAGAACAGTCCGTAAAGATGGATTTTATTAGGCCACCAGACTTGCTCAAATGAAAATGCTCAAATTGAATGAAAGTTGCGTACATATCTGAGGATCATGCACGTAAATTGGCATAATTTTCTGAGCTTCCTGCAGGGCAGTGGGCTCAGATTCGTGACATCAAAGAAATCTGGAACTGCGCAGTAATCCAAATCTAGTACTTACTTTTCTATCAACGGCTTAACTTGGCACAACAAAACACAAAACTAAGATAAGGAGAGATTGCTACAGTAGTAAACAACTTCCAAGACACAAATATAAAACAAAGTACTGTAGCAAAATAACACATGGGTTATCTCCCAAGAAGTTCTTTCTTTTTAGCCATTAAGATGGGCTCAGCAGTTTTAATGATGCACTCGTAAGAGATAGTATGTGAAGCAAAAGGGAGCATCAAGAGGCAAATTCAAAACACATTTAAGCCTAACATGCTTCCTATGCATAGGAATCTTGTAAATAAACAAGTTCATGAAGAGCAAAGTAACAAGCATAGGAAGATAAAACAAGTGTAGCTTGAAAAATTTCAGCACATAGAGAGGTGTTTTAGTAACATGAAAATTTTTACAACCATATTTTCCTCTCTCATAATAACTTTCAGTAGCATCAGCAAACTCAACAATATAACTATCAAATGAAACATTCTTATCATGAGTCTCATGCATAAAATAATTACTCTCCACATAAGCATAATCAATTTTATTAGTTGTAGTGGGAGCAAATTCAACAAAGTAGCTATCATTATTATTCTCATCATCAAATATAGGAGGCATATTGTAATCATAATCAAATTCACTCTCCATAGTAGGTGGCACCAAAAGACCACTATCATTATAATCATCATAAATAGGAGGTAAAGAATCATCAAAGTAAATTTTCTCCTCAATGCTTGGGGGACTAAAAAGATCATGAAAACCAGCTTCCCCAAGCTTAGAACTTTCTATATTATTGTCAACAATGGTGTTCAAAGCGTTCATACTAATATTACTACCAGCATGCAAAGAAGATTTCATAGGTTTTTTAATTTTCGCATCAAACAATCCATGTTTTAAATCAGGAAATAGAATAAGAAGCTCACTCTTGTACATTATGCCAAACTAGTGTAAACAAGAAACAACAAGATGCAATTGCAGGATCTAAAGGAAATAGCTTTGAGCACACACACGACGGCGCCAGAAAAATACTTTACCTGGGACCGTAGTATGAGAGCCTTTTACCTTTCCTCCCGCAGCGACGCGCCAGAAAAGTGCTTGATGTCTACGAGAGCTTCTATTCTTGTAGACAGTGTTGGGCCTCCAAGAGCAGAGGTTTGTAGAACAGCAGCAAGTTTCCCTTAAGTGGATTACCCAAGGTTTATCGATCTCAGGGAGGAAGAGGTCAAAGATATCCCTCTCATGCAACCCTGCAACCACAAAGCAAGAAGTCTCTTGTGTCCCCAACACACCTAATAGGTGCACTAGTTCGGCGAAGAGATAGTGAAATACGGGTGGTATGAATAAGTATGAGCGAGTAGCAACGGTGCCGGAAAAGTGCTTGGCGTGTAGTTGATGGTGGTGGTATTGCAGACAGTAGTAACGCTAGTAAAACAAGTAAACAAGCGGTAGTAATGTAGCGAGTAGTAACGCAGCGGTAGTAACTCAGCGAGTATTTAGGAACAAGGCCTAGGGATTACACTTTCACTAGTGGACGCTCTCAACATTGATCACATAACAGAATAGATAAATGCATACTCTACACTTTTGTTGGATGATGAACACATTGCGTAGGATTACACGAACCCTCAATGCCGGAGTTAACAAGCTCCACAATAATGCTCATGTTTAAGTAACCTTTAGTGTAAGATAGATCAACGCTACTAAACCAAGTACTAGCATAGCATGCACACTGTCACCTTCATGCATATGTAGGAGGAATAGATCACATCAATATTATCATAGCAATAGTTAACTCCATAATCTACAAGAGATCATGATCATAGCATAAACCAAGTACTAACACGGTGCACGCATCTGTCACCTTTGCACACATGCAGGAGGAATAAACTACTTTAATAACAAATCACTAGAGTAGCACATGGATAAATTGTGATACAACATGCTGCAATCTTAAAGAGATATAAATAAGCACCTCACTATGCCATTCAATGAGTAAGTATTCTGTGAAATCTAGCCTAAGAGACCCACACGGTGCACACACTGTCACCTTTACACACGTGGGACGAGGAGTCTCCGGAGATCACATAAGTAAAACTCACTTGACTAGCATAATGACATCTAGATTACAAGCATCATCATATGAATCTCAATCATGTAGGGCAGCTCATGAGATTATTGTATTGAAACACATAGGAGAGAGATGAACCACATAGCTACCGGTACAGCCCCGAGCCTCGATGGAGAACTACTCCCTCCTCATGGGAGCAAGCAGCGGTGATGAAGATGGCGGTGGAGATGGCAGCGGTGTCGATGGAGAAGCCTTCCGGGGGCACTTCCCCGCTCCGGCAGGGTGCCGGAACAGAGATCCTGTCCCCCAGATCTTGGCTTCGCGATGGCGGCGGCTCTGGAAGGTTTTCGTGGGTTTCGTCAATCGTGGTAGGGTTTTCTGATCCAGGGGCTTCTTATAGGCGAAGAGGCGGCGCGAGGAAGGTCGAAGGGGGCCCACACCCTAGGGGGCGCGCCCCCCTTGGCCGCGCCGGGGTATGGTCCGGTGGCCCCGCCCCTCTTCTCCGGCGGTTCTCGTGTGTTCCGGATGCTTCGGGTAAAATAGGAACCCGGGCGTTGATTTCGTCCGATTCCGAGAATATTTCGTTACTAGGATTTCGAAACCAAAAACAGCAGAAAACGAGAACTGGCACTTCGGCATCTTGTTAATAGGTTAGTTCCAGAAAATGCACGAATATGACATAAAGTGTGCATAAAACATGTAGATAACATCAATAATGTGGCATGGAACACAAGAAATTATCGATACGTTGGAGACGTATCAGCAGGCGTGTCCCATAGCGTGGCTAGCTCCTCTTTCAGAAGCCCCATATACAGATTGATGTCGTTCCCTGGTTGTTTCGGCCCTTCAATTAGCATACTCATTTGAATGTACTTCCTCTTCATGCACAACCAGGGGGAGGTTGTACATCCACACAAACACGGGCCAGGTGCTATGCGTGTCTGCTCCGGCGCCAAACGGATTGACTCCATCGGTGCTCGCGCCCAGCCTTATGTTCCTAGGATCGTCCCCAAATTCCGGGTACTCGAGGTCCAACGCATTCCACCGGCTAGCATCCGAAGGGTGTCTCAACATCCTGTCCTTTTTCTTTTTCTTCGGATCATCTCGCGTCATCTTCTCCCTTCCTCATCTCCGCGTGCCGCGCATTAGCTTTGCTTGCTTAGGATCCGCGAAATACCGCTCGCAGACGAGGAGTGATTGGAAAGTACCACACCACCTTCCGAGGAGCTTTCTTCCCCTTCTTGTACCGACCGACGCCGCACTCCGGACATATGGTACACTCTGCGTGCTCGTTCCGATAAATGATGCAATCGTTCAAGCACACATGGTATTTCACATGCGGTAAATCCAGAGGACACACGATTTTCTTGGCCTCCTCGATACTAGTCGGACACGTGTTACCTTTGGGAAGACGTTCTCGCCGGAATGACATGTTGTCGTTGAAGGATGTGTCGGTCATTTTGTGCTTTACCTTCATCTCCGCGAGCCATGAGCGTTACTTTCGAGCGGGTATCCTCCGGCCTGCATCCTTCATACAATGGAGTAACGAGCGTCTACCTCCAGCTTGATCCATCTTGGCTTTCTCTCGGGCGGCAGCTCTTGCGTTACTCGTCCGCTTGAGAAGCGGCTCTTGAAGATAAGGGTCCCGCACTCAGTCCATCGACGATGGTTCATCGTCTTCATCTTCATGATCGTCATGATGACCTCCATCTTGATCTTCCTCATCATCGAGTCCAGGATCTCCTACATTGTGGTCATCATCATCTCCGGGATCTTCTACATCCCGATCATGCCCGAGATCTTCTACATCCCGATCACCTCGGCCTTCCTTACTTCTTGTTGAATTCCCATGGACAAATTCATAATCATCTTCGTCGCCTTCCCACCGATAGCCATCCATGAAACCACGCATGAGAAGGTGGTCCCGCACCATATCGGCTTTAGGGTCCATAAGGCTCGTTAGCTTGCATCTTCGACACGGACATCTTATCTCCTTTTGGTTATTTCTAATCATCTCGTCTGTCGCGGCTTTCAAAAACCTAGCCACAACGCCTTCGCTCATCATGCGGACCATGGTCGCTCACGGATATAGAGAAAATGGATATCTTAGCATACCAAAAGAAAATTTTGGCATGACCTTCCCTAAAAATAGGACATGTATATGCGTAGTATGCCCAACATTCGCCGAAACGGAAATGAATCAACGTTTCGGCAAAATATTGGCAACTCCATCGCATTTCAAATCCCTGCAAACAAAAACACATGCAACACATGTGTGGAGGCTTCGCATATACAACACACATGTGGATCCGGAGGCTTCGCATACAACACACATGCACGTGACGCACGTACACATGATATCATCGAGCTTCGCACATAACATATGTGCATGACGTGTGTGCAAGACGATCGGAACCGTTCACACACAAAGCATAAAACCAACAAAGTTACCGATACTGGCGAGACCTAGAGTGTTGGATGAGGTAAAAAGTTGAGATTGAGTAGGGTATTGAGCTAAGAAAGCTTCACCATTAGTTACCTATGAAGAAAATTAAGTTTACCAACTTAATTTTGGTGAATGAAGAGGTGAAAATGAGGTGGGAAGGAGGGGCAACACGACCGGATCCAGATTTGGTGGGAGGTGGTGGTGGAAGAGTGTTTGGGGAAAGTGGGTGGCACGTGTGAGTGGAGGGTGAAAAGCAGGAAATGGTCCCGGGTTAGCAGTGGCGCACCACCTAGCCGTGCGCCACCGCTAGGGTGACATAGCAATGGCGCATCTGCTAAGTGGTGCGCCACTGCTCACCTGTTACCCGTAAACCCACGCCCTCGCCCAACTTAGCGAGTGGCGCACCATGCTCGGCGGTGCGCCATACCTAGTAGTGGCGCACCAAGCGAGTGCGTCATTGCTAAAGCCCTCATCTCTAAAGGGCCCCGGCCACCTCCTAGCAAGTGGCGCACCACAAAGACATGCGCTATAAGTAAGCCATGTAGCAGTGGCGCACCATGGAGACGTGCGCCACTATTAGTTTTGGGTGGGAGCCGGCCTCCCGCCGGAATTAGTAATGGCGCACCACAAACAAGGTGCGCCACTACTACATTTGTAACAGTGGCCCACCATTTTGTGGTGCGCCACTGCTAAGTAGTAGTGGCGCACGGCCATCATGGTGCGCCACTGAAGTCAACCTTACGGCTAGGCCTTTTCCTAGTAGTGTCACAACGCCTCCTCCCGTTCTTTCTCGATGTAGCGAAGCCATGTATTCATCAGTGGTAGTGCAACCACCGACGTGATGTGATAGGAGGGCGATGAGAGTGAGAGGAAGAAGAGAGGGCGGTGCTGCGATATATTGTGTGTTCCCGAAGGGACGCTGCGTCGCCCATCAACATATTTTACCAACGCTAGAGGGCCTGCATCGTACATATCTTTATGCAACACACACCTCTCAGAGTAACCAGGTTTTGTTAACTAAAGATAATTTAGCTAAACGAAATTGGAATGGATGTACGAAATGTGTTTTCTGGGGTGAGCAGAAAACCATTGAGCATCTTTTTATTGAGTATCCTTTATCTAAACTTCTTTAACACACAGTTAATTTCACTTTTAACCTTCCACCTCCAGCCAATATAACAAATATATTTAGAAATTGGTTAAATGGAGTAGATAGACAATCTAAAGCTTTCATCCGCATTTGGTTTTCTGCTTTATGTTAGTCTATTTGGAGGTTAAAAAATGATATTATCATTAACAAAAAATAATCTTTTCATTTCTTGCAGGTTATTCTTATGATATCATATTGGGTCCAGTAATGGACCTCCTTTCAGAGGAGGGACCTCCTTTCAGAGGAGGGACTACGGGATGCTATGGCTACTGGATACACATGACTTCAGAGGTCGCTCAGGATATCTTCTGCCAGACGTACTAGGTAGCGTCATACTAGAAGACTGCAGTGATGAGTAGTGATGCTATCTTCTATTTGCTTCGCTGGTCTTGTATCGACTGTAGATAATGATTGAGTTATAAGACTTGAATTTTTGAGACTTTTTAATAAAAAATTGTGTTCAGGGTTTTATCCCCATTTGAAAAGAAAAAAAACACCTCTCAGAGAAGATGGACTGGAATTCTCTACTGGTGGTGTGCCTTTTCTCCCGATGAAAGCACACAGGTACAAAAGAGAGCACTGGAATCGGCGTTTCAGTTTTCACGGCAGCATATATAGCTGGTTGTTTCATCAGAATAGGCTGACGGCGACAGCTTCTGAAGTCGAAGCCATACGTTCACTCCATCGACCCAGGAGGAAAACGACGAAGCAAAAGAGGGAGAAGTCTCCCCACGGTTCAACAAAACCGTGGCCGGCCGCCAGCACTTTCGGGTGAAGAAGAGCGAACCTGATTGCATTGGATTAAGACAGAGACGGCGACATCGAGAGCAACTTTGTACAAAAAGCATGCATACAATGCTCAGCACATAAAGCAGAGCTAGTAGTAGTAGTAGAACATCACCATCATCATCCATGATCACATTATCTACGAGACTAAACCAGCGATACCACTACACACCTTCTTGTTCCCCAGGATTCTTTCAGTACGTAGCTTATTCAGTTCAGGCCACGAGCGATACAGTACAGACCTCGTTTATCAGGGCAGTGTAGGGGCACGGCGTTGCTACTAGATCCATAGGCTACTCGGCAGTCTCGGTTACTTCCACAGGCCTGGCCTCCGGCGACCCTTCCCCGACGGTCTCGTTCACTTCCACAGGCTTGGCCTCCGGCGGCGACCCCTCCCCGAACACCTTGGCGATGCGCTCGACGGGGACGGCCGGGAGGTACCGGGCTCCGGGTAGCCCGTGCTGCGCCGCGTAGACGATCACCCTGTTGTACTTCTCGCACCAGTAGGCGGCGGTGGGCACGGCGATCTGCGCCAGCTGCGGGAAGAGCGGCAGCCCGTTGAGCGCGCGCCAGGTGGAGACGGCGAGGTGCTCCGCCGCCGGCTCGTAGCGCACGTACAGGTCCCTGGCCGCCGGCTCGATCCTCCCGTACGCGTCCTTGGCCACCGGCTCCACCTTGCCGTACACGGCGCGGGCCGCGCCGGTCACGCCCGACCGGCGCGCCTCGTCGACGATCTCCCTGGCCAGCTCCGGCGCCGCCTGGGCCGCCTCGTACGCTTTCGCTGACGCGGACTTGAGCGCCGACGGGAGGTGCCGGTCCAGCTCCTCCACCGTGCCGTCCACCTGTGCCATTGTCAGCGTACACAAGCCGTTCAGTAACAACAGGAAACTGAAAGACATGATGCTTGGAATTCGCCAAAATTGAAAAGACGTGATGCTTGGAATTTGCCAAGATTGAAAAGACAGGATGCTTGGGATTTAGTACTACTATAAGAACTACTGTTGCTGGATCGCCATGGCAAATACGAGTAGAATCGAAGACTCGAAGTTCTCCAAGAGCATGGTGTGATTCAGCACCTGACCATGCTTGGAGTTTGCCAATTAATAAAGACAAACCATGGTTGGAATTTAGTTGTCACTTTGATCGATACGGCAAAGGAAATCAAATTTCTCCAAAAGAACGTCGGCACGCGCTTCACAACCACTACCTCGGAGTCTCCGCCCAGTGGTAGCATATGCCGGAATCAGAGGAATCTCGAAAGCGAAACACGGGCAGATTCCGCGCACCAGCACACGGGGAATTCTCCACCACACAGCTCGGCCACCCAACTACTAGTCCCTACCACAGAGCTTACGCACTGCTAAACGAATCAGCGGCGCACCCTTCCCGTGCTAGCACCGTGCGCGCCATGGCACCCCAGCTCAACTGGCGAGACACAACCCCGCCGCGCGCGCGAAACGAAGGGACCGTACCAACAACCGATCGACCCTACCGCGGTCGGAGAAGGAAGGAGCGGGGGTCTTCGAGCGAGTCGTGGCGGCGGCCGTACGTACCTTGCGGTCGACGAAGGCGAGGAGGTGGAGGGGGATGCCGCGGAAGCGGGCGTAGACGGGGCCGGCGACGCCCCTGACGGCGGAGTCGACGGCGTCGACGCCGGGGCGGAGCGGGCCGGCGTGGTCCCTGGCGAGCGCGTAGAGGCCCGCGACGCACAGCGCCGCCTGCGCCGCCGCCGCGCGCACGAACTCCAGCCGCCTCAGCCTCGGCCTCTCCTGCAAGCAAACCCAAATTCCGGACCGAATCAGCACCAAATCGAGCCGAGAAGCATGGGGGTGGGGGAGCGGTCGTTCCGCCGCTCACCTGCGTGGTGGGCTCCGCCATGGCTCCCGAACCACTCGCGAATCGGACGGGGGCTTCTAGAACCTGGTCGGCGGTTGGAGAAGGATTTTTTCCCCTCTGCTGCTCCGCTGAAACGAGAACGAAATGACTCGAATGACGGGGAGGTCAGGGCGGGCCCCTATATAGGCGGGGATGGGCGTCGCTGGGCCGTGCGATGACGGGGCGTTCGATCGGGACCGTTCGTTGTTGGCTGGGTGCCAGAAGAGTCTGGGTTACGGAGCGGGCCCGGCACGTACGTACGTTGGTCCTGGTTGGCGTGAGGGGCACGTGGATGTGGTGACGGGACACGTCGCTACCGGCGGTATCTACTTTTCCTCGTCCCGTGTGCCGGGTGCGCCGTGTCCAGGGAAGATGATGGTCCGGGTTTGGAGTTTTGTACGTACTGCTTTGGAGGATGGACGGCTGTGGTAGCCGGAGTCCGGCGCCGTGGAGCGTGGGCTACACAGGTGATGTCATCCGATCGATTCATAGGTATAATTTAAAAAAAAATTATTATTCTATTATAGTAACAAGCTTCTTCTACCACTTTCGATGCCTACAAGCACTTGAACAAGATGAAGGTTCTCGCCTTTCTCACTGGAGCCGACCAAAGCTTATTGTAGTTGGTTCCAAACGCCAGCCATGAGAGTACATCGTCGATAATAAGAAGCGTAGATCAGAAAGAACATAAACCAAAACAAGTGAGATCCACAAGAGACACCTCCACGCGCTCTTCGACAACACACTGGACGCATCACCAAAACGAAGGCTAGATGAGGAGGATTTTATTCCATCTACAATGAACTGCAGCCACAAGCCCACGACTACCTGGTAGGACACAAACTCTAACCAAATTGTGAAAAAACATAAAAAAACGGAGCGCTTCGTTCCACATTTCGTACCTCTATATCTATCTCTGAGGTGTTTAGGTTTTGCAAAACTCCATAGACATAGAAAAGAAAAATGTTATCCCCACTACGACCAAAACAGAATCACCAACCGACAAGGACAAGTATCCACCGCGTCTCCATGGCCCCAAGGCCACAGGAGGCGAGGCAGATCGGTGGCACTGCTGACAGGAGGCAGAAAACCCCGTCACATGGTTTCTGAGAGCCAGGAATTAAGGGGTTTAGACTTTGTATCTGATGTATAGTGGTTGTCTGACGAGGCGGTTCCTCGGCAATGCCCATCGTGAGGGGTTTGGGTTTTAGAGAAAGGCGACGATGGAAGTTCCGGGAGCGAGGCGGTACACGACGTACCCAGGTTCACGTCCCCACGGTGGAGGATCGCTACGTCCTGCTAGCAATCCAGTATATGAAAATATGCGTACAGGGGGCTGCCATAGGCGGAGTTGTTGGATCTAGTCTATTTCTAATCTACTGGTTGCGATGTCTAGGCGTGTCGCCTCTATGATTATGTTTCTGATTATGCATGTCCCTAAGGGGTGCCCCTGCCTGGCTTTATATATCAGTCAAGCTAGGGTTTAGAAGAGTCCTAGTAGGATTCATATTGGAGTCTTCTTTCCTTGTAGCCCAAGTTGTTAACGCTTGCAGGTCCAGCTTGTCGAGTCCTTGTGCTGGTACATCTTGATAATCCGCACCGGGTATGGCAATGTCGAGTACCCGAAGGGTTATGCCCACATCATCGTCCGATCTCCAACTTCCGTCTGCGCTTGCACGCTAAGAGTCTCTCCACCAGTAGGCCCTATAGCAGCCTTTATAGGGCTATTTAGGCCGCTACATGTTTTTGAGCCACACTGCGGCTCTCGTAGATTGTCAGCAGTAATCTGAGCCCAATAAAATGGCAGCCACTCATGTGCAAGCCCCTATGGGCAGGGTGTCGAACGGGGTGCACCGACACTCCTCGCCACATAGGATTTCAAGGGTATGGCCAACATAGAAGTGAGAGAAACAGTGGGTCATCATTTTTAATGACCGTGTGGATTAGTTCGGTCACCATCTTCATATGACGCGCTAGTTCCAAAGGTGAGCGCGGAGTGATGTGACGGGAAGACACCCCTCGCTAGACGTGGCTACCCACACGATGATGACAGAGCTTCCGCGTCGTCTTCAATGCGCATATTGACCTCCTCTATTAAAGTTGGCCTCCTCGGTGCACCCGTCTCACCATTCGTCCCATCACCTATTAACCCATCGCCAAAAAATCCTAGCCACCGCCTCCAACTTCCCAACGATGGTGCACAACCACGAAGCTGGTGGTAGCGGCATGTCAATGAGGAGGGCGAGTTCGAGCACCGACAGTGAAACCTCAATCTGGCAGAGGCGACAGTGCTGCATAGAGCTTGCCTCCCTGTACCACCGGATTATAGGTTGCCCCACAGCTACCACATGTCAAACAGCGGCTATGCCATTCCACAGTTGCTGGAGGGGGGAGAGCTCCACTCCTGCATCGCGCAACGTCGGGTCAGCTATCCCCAGCGACATTATCATCTAGGAGCCGCATGCATTGTGACTCTTCTTCGGCGTCGGCACTCCTTCACCTAACGAAGGAGAAGGCAGCGAAGGAGGAGCCTCCTTCTCCTTCATAGCTGCGCGGGCGCCTATACCTCCGAAAGCCCGAAGGAGAAGCTCGTTCTTCCCCACCGGTGCCCAAGAAAGAGAAGGCCTAGTGGGAGTTTGAGCTACAGCTCCAGGCAACGTACCGCGCGCTAGATGACCCAGAAGACACGCTGGGACAGGCGGCATCATGAGTCGCTCCTTCAACGTCGTCCTGATGGCCGTGAACAGTTCACGAGTAGTGGCCGGCAACGAACATCGGGAACATCATCGACCTCGAGGAGGAGGCGCCCGTGCCAGCGCCAGCTCCGGCGACCCCTGCCGAGGATGCCATCTTTGATGAGGGGTGATACGTCCCAAACGTATCTATAATTTCTTATGTTCCATGCTACTTTTATGATGATACTCACATGTTTTATACACATTATATGTCATTATTATGCATTTTCCGGCACTAACCTATTGGCGAGATGCCGAAGAGCCGATTGTTGTTTTCTGCTCGTTTTTGGTTTCAGAAATCCTAGTAAGGAAATATTCTCGGAATTGGACGAAATCAACGCCCAGGGTCCTATTTTTCCATGAAGCTTCCAGAAGTCCGAAGAGGAAACGAAGTGGGGCCACGAGGTGGCCACACAACAGGGCGGCACGGCCCAAGCCCTGCCGCGTCGGCCCTACGTGTGGGCCCCTCGTGACGCCTCCGACCCGCCCTTCCGCCTACTTAAAGTCTTCGTCGCGAAACCCCCGCATGCGAGAGCCACGATACGGAAAACCTTACGGAGATGCCGCCGCCGCCAATCCCATCTCGGGGGATTCGAGAGATCGCCTCCGGCACCCTGCCGGAGAGGGGAATCATCTCCCGGAGGTCACTTCATCGCCATGATCGCCTCCGGATCGATGTGTGAGTAGTCCACCCCTGGACTATGGGTCCATAGCAGTAGCTAGATGGTTTTCTTCTCCTCATTATGCTATCATGTTAGATCTTGTGAGCTGCCTATCATGATCAAGATCATCTATTTGTAATGCTACATGTTGTGTTTGTTGGGATCCGATGAATATTGAATACTATATCAAGTTGATTATCAATCTATCATATATGTTATTTATGTTCTTGCATGCTCTCCGTTGCTAGTAGAGGCTCTGGCCAAGTTGATACTTGTGACTCCAAGAGGGGGTATTTATGCTCGATAGTGGGTTCATACCTCCATTAAATCTGGGACGATGACGTGAAAGTTCTAAGGTTGTGGATGTCTTGTTGCCACTAGGGATAAAACATCGATGCTTTGTCTAAGGATATTTGTGTTGATTACATTACGCAACATACTTAATGCAATTGTCCGTTGTTTGCAACTTAATACCGGAGGGGGTTCGGATGATAATCCGAAGGTGGACTTTTTAGGCATAGATGCATGCCTGGATAGCGGTCTATGTACTTTGTCGTAATGCCCCGATTGAATCTCATAGTACTCATCATGATATATGTATGTGCATTGTTATGCCTTCTTTATTTGTCAATTGCCCAACTGTAATTTGTTCACCCAACATCTCGTTTATCTTATAGGAGAGACACCACTAGTGAACTGTTGACCCCGGTCCAATTCTTTACATCTGAAATACAATCTATCGCAATTGTTCTTTACTCGTTCTTCGCAAACAATCATCATCTTCCACACAATACATTTAATCCTTTGTTACAAGCAAGCCGGTGAGATTGACAACCTCACTCGTTACGTTGGGGCAAAGTACTTTGATTGTGTTGTGCGGGTTCCACGCTTGGCGCCGGAATCCTCGGTGTTGCGCCGCACTACACTCCGCCACCAACAACCTTCAACGTGCTTCTTGGCTCCTACCGGTTCGATAAACCTTGGTTTCTTTACGAGGGAAAACTTGCTACTGTACGCATCACACCTTCCTCTTGGGGTTCCCAACGGACGTGTCGACTGCACGCATCAAGGGGTGGAGCACCGACAACAACGACGGCGCCGATGGCGATGGCGATGGCGCGGACAACATGGACAACATCACCTTTTATCGAAATAGGCTTTCGCCCCACTTTATAAATAAAGCCGCAACGGCCGAACCGATACAAGGTGGAGAGGAGGACCTCTTACAAAGCAGATCAAAGAAAAACAAAAAAGAACACAGAGACCCCAAAGTTGCCATGAGGACATTGACATGAGACCGAGTCAAAACGGGGCTCCACAACGATGCCCTCAAGAGGGAAAACGACACATTGCGCCGCTGCCGTCGAGGGCTTTCACCCGGAACCGTACCGCGGGGCGGATACCCACAACGACGCTCCCAAGAGGGTTGCGATACCCGCAGGCACCGCCGTCGTTGGGGTTCCCAACGGACGTGTCGACTGCACGCATCAAGCTCTTTTTCTGGCGCCGTTGCCGGGGAACGAAGAAAAGTTACACCACAAAGATTTTCAACTCCCACGTCAACGACTCTTTTTCCGGCGCCGTTGCCGGGGAGATCAAGACACGCTGCAAGGGGAGTCTCCCACATCCAATGTCTTTACTTTGTTTTTTTCTTGCTTTACTTTATTTTATTTACTGCTTTGTTTGCTCTTATATCAAAAACACAAAAAAATTAGTTGCTAGTTTTACTTTATTTACTGTCTTGTTCTCTATATCAAAAACACAAAAAATTTAGTTACTTGCATTTACTTTATTTAGTTTGCTTTATTTACTACTGCTAAAATGAGTACTATTGAGAATACTAAGTTGTGTGACTTCACTAGCACAAATAATAATGATTTCTTATGCACACCTATTGCTCCACCTGCTATTACAGCAGAATTCTTTGAAATTAAA
Source organism: Lolium rigidum (assembly GCF_022539505.1). NCBI lineage: Eukaryota > Viridiplantae > Streptophyta > Magnoliopsida > Poales > Poaceae > Lolium > Lolium rigidum. Next base: position 294,466,742 of record NC_061514.1, on the reverse strand, counting down.
CCTGCTTTACTAAATCTTGTTATGAGAGAGCAATTTTCTGGTGTTAGTTCTGATGATGCTGCTGCCCATCTTAATAATTTTGTTGAACTATGTGAACTGCAAAGTACAAGGATGTAGATGGTGACATTATAAAATTAAAATTGTTTCCTTTCTCCTTAAGAGGAAGAGCTAAAGATTGGTTGCTATCTCTGCCTAGAAATAGTATTGATTCATGGACTAAATGTAAGGATGCTTTTATTGGTAGATATTATCCTCCCGCTAAAATTATATCTTTGAGAAGTAGCATAATGAATTTCAAGCAATTAGATAATGAACATGTTGCTCAAGCATGGGAGAGAATGAAATCTTTGTAAAGAATTGCCCAACCCATGGACTAACTACTTGGATGATCATCCAAACCTTTTATGCAGGATTGAATTTTTCTTCGCGGAACCTATTGGATTCAGCTGCTGGAGGTACCTTTATGTCCATCACTTTGGGGGCGGCAACAAAGCTTCTTGATGATATGATGATAAATTACTCCGAATGGCACACGGAAAGAGCTCCACAAGGTAAGAAGGTAAATTCTGTTGAAGAAACCTCCTCCTTGAGTGATAAGATTGATGCTATTATGTCTATGCTTGTGAATGGTAGATCTAATGTTGATCCTAATAATGTTCCTTTAGCTTCATTGGTTGCCCAAGAAGAACATGTTGATGTGAACTTCATTAAAAATAATAATTTCAACAACAATGCTTATAGGAATAATTTTGGTAACAACTATAGGCCATATCCTTCTGCTAATGGTAATTCTTATGGGAATTCTTACAACAATAATAGGAGTGTACCCCTGATCTTGAAGCCATGCTTAAAGAATTTATTAGTACATAAACTGCTTTTAACAAATCTGTTGAGGAAAAGCTTGATAAAATTGATATTCTTGCTTCTAAGGTTGATAGACTTGCCTCTGATGTTGATCTTTTAAAATTGAAAGTTATGCCTAATAAGGATATTGAATAATAAAATTGTTACTACAGCAAATGCCATCCAAGTTCGAATTAATGAGAATATTAGATTGATGGCTGAATTGCATGCTAGGTGGGAAAGAGAAGAAAATGAAAAACTAGCTAAAGAGAATAATGTAGCGAAAGTTTGGACTATTACCACCACTAGTAATGATAATGCTTCAGATGTTGGTACACCTCCTACTATCAATGGTAAAATAATTGGTGTTAGCAATGTTTCTACTCCTAGTGCAAAGCGTGCAAAATTACCTGAAATTGCTAAACTCATTGAAACTGCTTGTGATAAAACTGCTGAAATTTTTCAAAATGTTGGGGACAATGATCCCATTGATGTAGGTCATAATGATTTAGACTTTGATGATTGTCACATCTCTGAAGTTATAAAGTTCTTACAAAAACTTGCTAAAAGTCCCAATGCTAGTGCTATAAATTTGGCCTTTACAAAACATATTACAAATGCTCTCATAAAAGCTAGAGAAGAGAAACTAAAACTTGAAACCTCTATTCCTAGGAAGTTGGAAGATGGTTGGGAGCCCATCATTAAGATGAGGGTCAATGATTTTGATTGTAATGCTTTATGTGATCTTGGTGCAAGTATTTCTGTTATGCCTAAGAAAATCTATGATATGCTTGACTTGCCACCATTGAAAAACTGTTATCTGCATGTTAATCTTGCTGATAATGCTATAAAGAAACCTTTGGGAGGATTGATAATGTTCGTATTATGGTTAACAATAACCTTGTCCCCGTGGATTTTGTTGTCTTGGATATTGAATGCAATGCATCTTGTCCCATTATATTGGGAAGACCTTTTCTTCGAACTGTTGGTGCTACCATTGATATGAAGGAAGGTAATATTAAATATCAATTTCCTCTCAAGAAAGGTATGGAACACTTCCCTAGAAAGAGAATGAAGTTACCTTATGATTCTATTATTAGAACAAACTATGATGTTGATGCTTCGTCTCTTGACAATACATGATACACACTTTCTGCGCCTAGCTGAAAGGCGTTAAAGAAAAGCGCTTATGGGAGACAACCCATTATTTTACTTCTGCACTTTATTTTATATTTGAGTCTTGGAAGTTGTTATTACTGTAGCAACCTCTCCTTATCTTTATTTTATTGCATTGTTGTGCCAAGTAAAGTCTTTGATAGTAAAGCCAATACTAGATTTGGATTACTGCAGCAGGAACAGCATTTCTTGCTCGTCACGAATTTGAGCAGTAGTCTCCGTATAAAATTTAAAAAAATCTGCCAATTTACGTGCGTGATCCTCGGATATGTACGCAACTTTCATTCAATTTGGGCATTTTCATCTGAGCAAGTCTGGTGCCTCTTAAAAATTCTTCTTTACGGACTGTTCTGTTTTGACAGATTCTGCCTTTTATTTTGCATTGCCTGTTTTGCTATGTTTGATGGATTTATTTGTTCCATTAACTTTCAGTAGCTTTGTGCAATGTCTAGAAGTGTTAAGAATGATTATGTCACCTCTGAATATATGAATTATGCACTGACCCTCTAATGAGTTTGTTTTGAGTTTGGTGTGGAGGAAGTTTTCAAGGGTCAAGAGAGGAGGATGATACAATATGATCAAGAAGAGTGAAAAGTCAAAGCTTGGGGATGCCCCCGTGGTTCATCCCTGCATATTTTAAGAAGACTCAAGCATCTAAGCTTAGGGATGCCCAAGGCATCCCTTCTTCATCGACAACTTATCAGGTTTCTCTAGTGAAACTATATTTTTATTCCGTCACATCTTATGTGCTTTACTTGGAGCGTCTGTTTGTTTTTTGTTTTTGTTTTTGTTTTTGTTTGAATAATCGGATCCTAGCATTCTTTGTTTGGGAGAGAGACACACTCCGCTGTTTCGTATGAACACATATGTTCTTAGCTTTATCTTTAATGTTCATTGCGAAAGTTGGACTATTTCATTCATTGTTATATGGTTGGAAACGGAAAATGCCGCGTAAATGGTTTAATGTCTTGAATAATGTGATACTTGGCAATTGTTGTGCTCATATAGATCATGTTTAAGCTCTTGCATCATGTACCTTGTACCCATTAATGAATAACTACATAGAGCTTGTTAAAATTTGGTTTGCATGATTGATCTCTAGAGTCTAGATATTTTCTCGGTTGAGGTGTTTGAACAACAAGGAGACAATATAAAGTCTTATATTAGCTACAATATGTTCATATGTGAGCTTTGCTGCACCTTTTATACTTGAGTTTGCTTCAAACAACCTTGCTAGCCTAGCCTTGTATTGAGAGGAATTCTTCTCGTGCATCCAAATCCTTGAGCCAATAATCATGCCATTTGTGTCCACCATACCTACCTACCACATGGTATTTCTCCGCCATTCCAAAGTACATTACTTGAGTGCTACCTTTAAAATTCTATTCTTTGTCTTTACAATATATAGCTCATGGGACAAATAGCCTTAAAAACTATTGTGGTGAAGAATATGTACTTATGTGTCTTATTTCTTAATAAGTTGCTTGTTGAGCGGTAACCATGTTTCTGGGGACGCCATCAACTCTTTTACCTTTGTTGAATATCATGTGAGTTGCTATGCATGGTCGTCTTGTCTGAAGTAAGAGCGATTTTCATGATCAAATGGTTTGAGTATGCATACTGTTAGAGAAAAACATTGGGCCGCTAACTAAAGCCATGATTCATGGTGGAAGTTTCAGTTTGGACAATTAATCCTCAATCTCTTATGAGAATATTAACTGTTGTTGAATGCTTATGCATTAAAGAGGAGTCCATTATCTGGTTGTCTATGTTGTCCCGGTATGGATGTCTAAGTTGAGAATAATCAAAAGCGAGAAATCCAATGCGAGCTTTCTCCTTAGACCTTTGTACAGGCGGCATAGAGGTACCCCTTTGTGACACTTGGTTGAAACATATGCTATGCAATGATAATCCGTGTTAATCCAAGCTAATTAGGACAAGGATCGAGCACTATTGGTATACTATGCATGAGTCTTGCAACTTATAAGATATCTTATACATAACACATATGCTTTATTACTACCGTTGACAAAATTGTTTCTTGTTTTCAAAATAAAAAGCTCTAGCACGAATATAGTAATCAATGCTTCCCTCTGCGAAGGGCCTATCTTCTACTTTATCGTTGAGTCAATTTGCCTATTCCTTCTATCTTAGAAGCAAACACTTGTGTCAACTGTGTGCATTGATTCTTACATGTTTACTTATTGCACTTGTTATATTACTTTGTGTTGACAATTATCCATGAGATATATATGTTGAAGTTGAAAGCAACCGCTGAAACTTATACCTCCTTTGTGTTGCTTCAATGCTTTTACTTCGAATTTATTGCTTTATGAGTAACTCTTATGCAAGTCTTATTGATGATTGGCTTGAAAGTATTATTCATGAAAAGTCTTTGCTATATGATTCATTTGTTTACTCATTATCTTCATCATTGCTTCGAATCGCTGCATTCATCTCATATGCTTACAATAGTATGATCAAGATTATGATAGCATGTCACTTCGAAATTATCTTTGTTATCATTTACCTACTCGAGGGCGAGTAGGAACTAAGCTTGGGGATGCTTGATACGTCCCAAACGTATCTATAATTTCTTATGTTCCATGCTACTTTTATGATGATACTCACATGTTTTATACACATTATATGTCATTATTATGCATTTTCCGGCACTAACCTATTGACGAGATGCCGAAGAGCCAGCTTGTTGTTTTCTCGCTGTTTTTGGTTTCGTAAATCCTAGTAAGGAAATATTCTCGGAATTGGACGAAATCAACGCCCAGGGTCCTATTTTTCCACGAAGCTTCCAGAAGTCCGAAGAGGAAACGAAGTGGGGCCACGAGGTGGCCACACAACAGGGCGGCACGGCCCAAGCCCTGCCCGCGTCAGCCTACTGTGTGGGCCCCTCGTGACGCCTCCTGACCTGCCCTTCCGCCTACTTAAAGTCTTCGTCGCGAAACCCCCAGTACCGAGAGCCACGATACGGAAAACCTTACAGAGACGCCGCCGCCGCCAATCCCATCTCGGGGGATTCAGGAGATCGCCTCCGGCACCCTGCCGGAGAGGGGAATCATCTCCCGGAGGTCTCTTCATCGCCATGATCGCCTCCGGATCGATGTGTGAGTAGTCCACCCCTGGACTATGGGTCCATAGCAGTAGCTAGATGGTTGTCTTCTCCTCATTGTGCTATTGAATACTATGTCAAGTTGATTATCAATCTATCATATATGTTATTTATGTTCTTGCATGCTCTCCGTTGCTAGTAGAGGCTCTGGCCAAGTTGATACTTGTGACTCCAAGAGGGGGTATTTATGCTCGATAGTGGGTTCATGCCTCCATTAAATGCTGGGACAGCTGACAAAAAGTTCTAAGGTTGTGGATGTGTTGTTGCCACTAGGGATAAAACATCGATGCTTTGTCTAAGGATATTTGTGTTGATTACATTACGCACCATACTTAATGCAATTGTATGTTGTTTGCAACTTAATACCGGAGGGGGTTCGGATGATAACCTCGAAGGTGGACTTTTTAGGCATAGATGCATGCCTGGATGGCGGTCTATGTACTTTGTCGTAATGCTCCGATTGAATCTCATAGTACTCATCATGATATATGTATGTGCATTGTTATGCCTTCTTTATTTGTCAATTGCCCAACTGTAATTTGTTCACCCAACATCTGTTTATCTTATGGGAGAGACACCACTAGTGAACTGTGGACCCCGGTCCAATTCTTTACATCTGAAATACAATCTACTGCAATTATTCTTTACTGTTCTTCGCAAACAATCATCATCTTCCACACAATACGTTTAATCCTTTGTTACAGCAAGCTCGGTGAGATTGACAACCTCACTCGTTACGTTGGGGCAAAGTACTTTGATTGTGTTGTGCAGGTTCCACGTTGGCGTCGGAATCCCCGGTGTTGCGCCGCACTACACTCCGCCACCAACAACCTTCAACGTGCTTCTTGGCTCCTACTGGTTCGATAAACCTTGGTTTCTTTCTGAGGGAAAACTTGCTACTGTACGCATCACACCTTCCTCTTGGGGTTCCCAACGGACGTGTCGACTGCACGCATCAAGGGGTGGAGCACCGACAACAACGACGGCGCCGATGGCGATGGCGATGGCGCGGACAACATGGACAACATCACCTTTTATCGAAATAGGCTTTCGCCCCACTTTATAAATAAAGCCGCAACGGCCGAACCGATACAAGGTGGAGAGGAGGACCTCTTACAAAGCAGATCAAAGAAAAACAAAAAAGAACACAGAGACCGCAAATTTGCCACGAGGACATTGACATGAGACCGAGTCAAAACGGGGCTCCACAACGATGCCCTCAAGAGGGAAAACGACACATTGCGCCGCTGCCGTCGAGGGCTTTCACCCGGAGCCGTACCGCGGGCGAATACCCACAACGACGCTCCCAAGAGGGTTGCGATACCCGGAGGCACCGCCGTCGTTGGCCCCGAGGTGCTGAGATTTTGCCCGGAAGCATCCACACACCACGCCCGACAACTCAGCTGCCCGTTGTCCCAAAATTGGGCATCCCAAACACGATCTGGGGGTTGCCGAGGCCGAAGCGCCGCGAACACCAGGATCCCCCACCGTCCGCTCCACGCCATCCTCATGACCGAAGAGAGAGACCACCACCATCGCCGCGTTGCCCGCCGAAGAGCCAACCGCGCAGTCCACCTTCCAGGGCCGCCGCCCCGGCATCCCCACGAACTCGAGCCCATGGATTAACCAACACACTGATACGTCTCCGACGTATCGATAATTTCTTATGTTCCATGCCACATTATTGATGATATCTACATGTTTTAGGCACACTTTATGTCATATTCGTGAATTTTCTGGAACTAACCTATTAACAAGATGCCGAAGTGCCGCTTCGTCGTTTTCTACTCGTTTTTGGTTCCGGAAATCCTAGTAAGGAAATATTCTCTGAATCGGACGAAATCAAGACCCAAGATCCTATTTTGCCCTGAAGCATCCGGAACACCCGAGAACCGCGGAGGAGGGCCCCGTGGGCCCCGTGATGATAGGGTGGCGCGGCCGGGCCCGGCCGCGCCAGCCTATGGTGTCGCCGCCTCGTCGCCCCTCCGACTCCGCCTCTTCGCCTATATAAAGGTCCTAGACCTAAAACCTCGAGACGGAAAAGCCACGGTACGAGAAACCTTCCAGAGCCGCCGCCATCGCGAAGCCAAGATCTGGGGGACAGGAGTCTCTGTTCCGGCACGCCGCCGGACGGGGAAGTGCCCCCGAAGGCTCCTCCATCGACACCACCGCCATCTCCATCAACGCTGCCGTCTCCCATGAGGAGGGAGTAGTTCTCCATCGAGGCTCTGGGCTGTACCGGTAGCTATGTGGTTCATCTCTCTCCTATGTACTTCAATACAATAATCTCATGAGCTGCCTTACATGATTGAGATTCATATGATGATGCTTGTAATCTAGATGTCATTATGCTAGTCAAGTGGGTTTTACTTATGTGATCTCCGGAGACTCCTTGTCCCACGTGTGTAAAGGTGACAGTGTGTGCACCGTGTGGGTCTCTTAGGCTATATTTCACAGAATACTTATTCACTGTTATGAATGGCATAATGAAGTGCTTATTTATATCTCTTTATGATTGCAATGTGTTTTGTATCACAATTTATCTATGTGCTACTCTAGTGATGTTATTAAAGTAGTTTTATTCCTCCTGCACGGTGTAATGGTGACAGTGTGTGCATCCGTGTTAGTACTTGGCGTAGGCTATGATTGTGATCTCTTGTAGATTATGAAGTTAACTATTGCTATGATGGTATTGATGTGATCTATTCCTCCTACATAGTGTGAAAGTGACAAGTGTGCATGCCGTGTTAGTACTTGGTTTAGTCGTGTTGATCTTTCATGCACTCTAAGGTTATTTAAATATGAACATTGAATTGTGGAGCTTGTTAACTCCGGCATTGAGGGTTCGTGTAATCCTACGCAATGTGTTCATCATCCAACAAAAGAGTGTAGAGTATGCATTTATCTATTCTGTTATGTGATCAAAGTTGAGAGTGTCCACTAGTGAAAGTCTATTCCCTAGGCCTTGTTCCTAAATATCGCTATCGCTGCTTGTTTACTCGTTTTTCATCAAGTCACTACTACTACCATATTACCACCATCAACTACACGCCACAGAAGCTATTTTCCGGCGCCGTTACTACTCGCTCATATTCATTCATACCACCCGTATTTCACTATCTCTTCGCCGAACTAGTGCACCTATTAGGTGTGTTGGGGACACAAGAGACTTCTTGCTTTGTGGTTGCAGTGGTTGCTTGAGAGGGATATCTTTGACCTCTTCCTCCCCGAGATCGATAAACCTTGGGTGATCCACTTAAGGGAAACTTGCTGCTGTTCTACAAACCTCTGCTCTTGGAGGCCCAACACTGTCTACAAGAATAGAAGCTCCCGTAGACATCAAGCTATTTTCTGGCGGAGGAAAGGTAAAAGGTACTCACACTCCGGATCTCGGCTACTAAGCTATTTTCGCCGTTGTAAGTACTCGAAGCTATTTCCTTTAGATCCTGCAATTGCATCTTTTTGTTTCTTGTTTACACTAGTTTGGCATAATGGACGACAATGAGCTTCTTATTCTATTTCCTGATTTAAGACATGGATGGTTTGATGCGAAAATTAAAAACCCATGGAACATATTAGCATGAACACTTTGAATACCATTGTTGCTAATGATATGGAAAATTCTAAGCTTGGGGAAGCTGGTTTTGATGAGCATGATATTTTTAGTCCCCCAAGTATTGAGGAGAAAATTTACTTTGATGATACTTTGCCTCCCATATATGATGATTATAATGATAGTGGTCTTTTGGTGCCACCTACTATGGAGAGTAAATTTGATTAT
>NC_061514.1:294432191-294457715 GCF_022539505.1 Lolium rigidum | reverse complement strand
CTTTGTGCGTAGACCACCGTGGTGACCCTGCATACCACTGCATGTTGTAGTATGCCAGTCGTTGATATAACATTCGCGAAGTACCATTCCGCAAATATCACATCCCTCAGAGTAGTACAACAGAACATAGCAAGGTCCATAACTCATTCACATATTATTACAATACTTATACACAAGTCGTCTCGGAGCTCCTCTTGGGTCCTAAGAGGATATCTCCTGGGTTCGAGGTGAACCCATCTTAACTTAAAATACCATTGTCTCATTAAACAAAACATATATTTAATCGAACAGACTACATGGTAAGAGTTGTGTCTGCTCGGCTACTACTACTCCTCGGATATCTCTAGGCTTGTTCTTCTCCGGAAGCCTCCCCGGATCCGTAGACAATGATGTAGTCTATGCCTTCAACTCCTCCCCGAGAGGTCAGGTGCATCATAGCCTATAACCTCGGCTCCTTCATTGTTGTCGTAGTCCTCCTCCAGACGGTTCAGACAATCTAAGCATGGGATTTAAGAGTGGTATGAGTACGAGCGTACTCAACAAGTTCATTATAGATAAGAGGTGTTTAATGCACTAGCTACAATATTAGACCAGAAAGTCTAATACCAATGCAAGTTTTGATAAACATTTCTTCAAGAGATTGCTTTTATTTCAAAGAGCTATGTCCGTCGACCTTCACCGGTTTACTAGAACTTCATGGAGCTCCTTTCCGGCCGCGTTCGCAGTTCCTCAATCCCGGAACGAGGGAGTGACAGTCACGATTCTTTACACTCGCAGAGGTGTGTTGCTTTACCCATAAGAGATCTTAACCTTGGTGCCAACCGGGCAACTTTCCCGTCCACACTTCCTTCGGTGTGAGGCCCGGTATAAGGTCTAGCCAATCATGTTCCTCCGCTACCTCGAACACCCACCCTTTTGTAAGATTGTCCTCCCCTATATCCATGATGAGACCGTTCCGGGCATTCATATGCCTTCCCCTATCATCATGGATAGACCGTTCCGGACACCTTACAATCCCTCATAGACCGCAATACCGTGGGGACTTAAGGCTTCCCCAGCCTACCGCTTGTTCTTCGAACGACAAGTGTCTACGGATCGTGCCGTGGGGACTTAAGGCTTCCCCAGCCTACCGCTTGCCGCCGACGGATACAAGTGTCTACGGTAAAGCGCATCCGTTGATGAACGAGAGGTGGAAACACTTTTGACTACTCCGTCCCACTCCGGATCTTATGGTTAACACGGGTATTACGGCACAAGAATCACTCGGCGACATTTGTTGTTTAATCCTAGATGGATATAAACCCGTGCAATGGAACCTCCACCATATCAACACAATCCATGGTTCCATTGCCCACCACTTAGTCATATTCATAGTTATGAAAGTAGTGGTTTTGATTTTGGTGCAATAGTGATAACCATAATACTTTGCAAGTAATTTGATAGAAATACTCAAATGACATGAGCAAGTGATGAACTTGCCTGAACACTGCAAAGTTCTGCAGTTGGAAGGTATGGACTGACCCTTGTCCTCTTGTTCTGAAAAATAGCATCATTGTCCAATAAGGGCAATGGTTAAAGAAGCAATAATGCATGATTCCAGTTTTAGGGTTTGTTCCCCCCTTCCGATGTCGTTAATATTTCATGTAAGAGGTTAATACTAAGAATGATTTGGGGATACTTGATTTAGGGTAAAATGCAACCTTGAAATGTTGTCAAGGTGTTTTTGAAATCCAAAGGCATTATTGGACTTATTTTTATTATTGAAAAATATATGTGTGATTTAAATGATTATTTAAATCCTCAAATTAAGACTCATTCTTAATTGTCTTCAAAAATTATCTTTGATATTTTATTTGGATAGAGAATTTTATGCTGATCTATTTCCATATTTTAATTATTTTTTTAGAGCTTTTATCATATTTCTAATGAATTTTCAAATTCCTGGTTTTTAATGGAATTTGGAAATGACTGTTTTGCCCCTGGGCCCACCTGTCAGTGGAGCCTAGTGGTTTGGCTAGACCAGCTCGGGTCCAACCGACCGACACTCTCTCACCACGCGCCGCTCGTCCTAACCCTAATCCCCTCCGCTCTCACTGGCGACCTTCGTCGCCCGCGCCGTCGTCGCCCTGCTCCGGCCGCCTCCGGCCATCATCGGCGACGATCAGATGTGGATCTGGACCGCCTCTCGACGGCGGACCTGGTGGTCCGCGTCGATTTGACGCTCGCGTCCACCTCGACTCTTCCCCAAATCATCTGCGCCTCGGCCGCATGGATCCGCGAAGATCCGCCGTTCGTCGGCGTCCCAGGCGCTGCGGTGCGGCCGTGTGCCACGCCATGGTTGCTGGTAGCTGCGGCGCTGCTGTGGCTTGGCTTGGCCTGGCGCTGCCGTGCCCCCGACGTGTGCCGCCGTGGCCGCCATGGCCGCGCCCTTCATCACGCAGCACCAGTGAGTACTCCTTCGTCTCCTTCTCTCCCTCTCTGCGCTACTCCCTTCTCTCCTACATCTGGCTCGGCCATAGGCCTCATCCTCCATGTGGAGATGCTTGCCGTGCCGATGCTCTGCTGCTGCGGCTTGCTAGCTTGTGCTCATGCTGCTGTGCTGTATGGCTGTGCTATTGCTGTTGCCATCGCTATGCATTTCTTATTTGAATCTCTCCTCGTGCTTCGTTCTTGTTACTCGCTCTTGTTAGGCTCTCAAGTGTATTCAATTTGACCGCCCTGGCTTGATTACCAAGTGTAAACCTTGCAAATTTGCAAGTTCCGTGGTACTCGAGATGTCGTCCCTTGTGCTCAATTTCCGTGTAAGTTTGGTTGGGCATTACTGCTGGTTAATCTGTATGCTTCAATGATGTGCACCAAGTGTGGTGCCTATTTACCTTGATTTAGAGGTTCATGCTGCCTTGGGTGTGCTTCTGGATATATTCATTTAATTATCTATTTAGTTGCCTGTGAAGCACTTATCTGTGATGCAGTTGTTCAGTTACTTAATTATCTGTTCATGTGTTAATTACTTGGACTGAGTTCTAGCATGCAGTAGCATGCTCTAGCAAGCTTCTGGTGATCATATGATCACCAGTTGCTTGTAAAAGCTGCTCCTTGGTATCTGTGGCTCATGGTTGCTCACTCTGTGCTGTGTGTGTATCACACAGACTTAACTCGGTGTGTATTGTTGTTGGCTTATGCAACTCGCTGTTGCTTGCACCGATCCATTGGATTACCGCAAAGCCCCGGTGCTTTTATTTATTTGTTTTGTTCACTTATCCGTGTTGCCTGAATTTTACTGAAGTGGATAAGTGATGTGAGCTGCTGTGCAGTTGTGATCATCTAATTAGTTATGACAGGGCTAGATGGATGCCAACTCTCAGTTGTGTACCCTAGCCCTTTACTGAATCCAAAGGGATAATGAGGTATAGGTTCTTGTGCTGGCTCAGGGTTGAGGTGGCCCTGGCAGCACTTGTGTTGCTGCCCTGGTTGCTCCCCTATCTGTGTTTAGCCATGATTTGTGTTGGCTGGCTGGAATGGATTAATTGTTCACTGGATTGATCCAATCTTGGACTTCCAGTGACCTTTTGGTGTTGACAAAATATATAGACAGGTAATTGTCTATAATCTGATGGCCTAGCTTGCTGTAGGTGCTTAGTGAGTGGTTTAGGCTAGCTATGGTTTCATTCTTGGCTGGATTCCTCTAGTTATGCATGGATTTGCATAACTGTTGTTCCCATAGAATGTTTACCTATTGGTTTGACCCATCTATGCTTGCACCAAATGGCCTGGTAGCCAGATGATGACACAATCTGGGTTTCCTACCCTTCTGTGCTCCTGTGATGCATAGCATGCTTATATATGAGCAAAACTTGGTTTTGCTCAAGTTGATTTGGTTTATACCTCACTCCAGCTCCTAGAATGAGTTGTTGGTGTAGAGGATTGCTTCGGTGGTTTTGATTTGCCTGCCCTTCTCCTCCTTGCAAGCTTGTGAATCTTGGTTTGGCTCAGTGGTGATTTTAGACAGGTTGAACAGCTCTGGCTGTTCTTCCTGTTCTTGGTGTTCTTACTCTTTGGAGATGCTGCCGATGGAATGGTTAGGGTTCACTGTTGAAGAGGTTTAAATATGTCTGGCCTCTTCTCCCCCTGGTCGACAGCTTGGTCTGGTTCAGCTTGTGACTCACTGCTGGTGTGTGTTTGTGCTGTGATGCATGCACACCCCATGCCTTGGTGTTGAGCATGCACACTTGTACTGTGAGCTGCCTGTGTGTGTGTGGCCTGGTGTGGTGTACCAGGACTTGGAGATGGATCAGCTCGGCAGATCCATGTGCATATCCTCTCCAATTCAATTTCTTTCTGAATCTGCCAAGTGGCTATGCCACTTGGCATAACACTTGATTTTCTTTCTTTGTGTTTGTGTACAGGGATCAACAATGGCTCAAAAATGGACTTGGAATTCATCAAATTCAAGATCAAATGAAGATGATCTTGTAGAATTTAGACTAGGATCATTAACTTGTAATTTTTCTTTATTTTTCTTTCTTCTATTCTGCCCATTTATGTAATGTGTTGTAATTCATTTATTTCCATTATGAATAATGTAAAGACAATGTAATGTGTGTGATTATCAATAAAGCTCAAAGTTTTCTCTAATGAGCTTTATATATTATTTGTTCTATTTATATTTTGATTATTAAAGATTGTTTATTAAATTATCTCAAGTTTGAATTATGAGATAATAACTTGATGTTTGAATTTGAAATTCAAATTCAAATTTGGTTTGAGTTTGATCAACCATCTTAACTTAGGATTCAATCATGCAACTTAAATTAGTGATTCAAACTCTCCCCTCTCAACTCAAAACCCTTAATCTAGATAAGTGAGATGCAAGTTTGTCGCACTCTCGAAACCCTAACCCTGTAAGGTGTCGAGAGAGAAACTTGTCCCCCTTCGATGCAGTTTTTGTTTAAAAGCGCGAAATTTCCCCAGAATTTACTATGCAATGCACATCCCTTTCTAAAATCTACCCCTCGATCGTCTCTAAACCTCGGGATATTACAGCCTTTCCCCTTAAAGAAAACTTCGTCCCGAAGTTGTGGTTGTAATACCCGAACAGTCTCGGGGTATGTTTTCCTCGGGTCTTCCTCTTTTTCCCAGGTGGCTTCCCTCTCGGGATGATGCTTCCATTGTATCTTGCAGTACTTGATCGCCTTGTTCCTGAGTTGTTTCCAGCTCTCCTCAAGAATCTTGGCTGGCTTCTCGATATATGTTAAGTCTGGTCGTAACTCGAGTTCGTTATGTGATATTGGTTCATCTGGGGTCTTCAAACATTTCCGAAGTTGTGAAACATGGAATACATTGTGAACTTGTGCTAACCTTCCAGGTAGATCCAATTCAAAGGCTAAACCTCGATTCTGACTCAGTATCTTGAAGGGTCCTATGTATCTAGGACTTAACTTTCCTTTTACTCCGAATCTCTGAAGTCCTTTCATCGGGCTTACCTTAAGATATACCATGTCTCCAACTTGTGGCTCCCAAGTTCTCCTCTTCTGATCTGCGTAACTCTTTTGCCGGCTTTGGGCTATCTTAAGCCTGTCTCGATAATGTCAATGATTTGTTGTTTTTCCTTGACATAATCGAGGGTTGAACTCTTTGCTTGCTCCGGCTTCATACCAACATATCGGTGATCTACACTTTCTTCCATAGAGAGCTTCAAATGGTGCCATCTTGATGCTGCTTTGATAGCTATTATTGTATGAAAACTCTGCTAATGGCAAGTGTTCCTCCCATGATCCTCCGAAGTCTAGGGCACATGCCCTAAGCATATCTTCTAAGATCTGATTGGTTCTCTCGGTTTGTCCTCCGGTTTGTGGATGATAAGCGGTACTATAATCCAACTTGGATCCCAAAGCTTCGTGGAGTTGCTTCCAAAATGCTGATGTGAACACGGATCCTCGATCCGATACTATCTTCTTAGGTACTCCATGCTTACTTACGATCTCCTTGATGTAAAGATCAATGAGTTTCTCTCCTTTGTCCTGCTGATTTACCGCTAAGAAGTGGGCGCTCTTCGTCAACCGGTCCACGATTACCCATATCATGTCCTTCTTTTTATTAGTCATGGGTAGTCCGGTGATGAAATCCATCCCTATTTCCTCCCATTTCCACTCCGGAATAGGTAGAGGTTGTAACTTCCTGCTCGGACTACGATGTTCAGCCTTCACTCGCTGGCAGGTATGGCATTCTGCAACATATTGTGCTATCTCCCTCTTCATGTTATTCCACCAGAATAGTTCTTTTAGGTCCATGTACATCTTTGTACTTCCCGGATGTATGGAATATGGGGTTTGATGAGCTTCTCGGAGTATTACCTCCTTAATTTCAGCAACATCCGGAACGCAAATTCTTTTCTGGAACCATAATGATCCAGATTCTCCACGGTGAAATTCTGATGGTCTTCCCTCATCTATTCTCCTCATCTCTTCTATAATGAATGGATCGTCCAGCTGACCCATCATTATCTCATTCTTCAAGTTAACATTCAGTTCATGGGCTACTTGCAACGCCGATAATCCTTCATGGGCTTCCTTCTCCCAAAGTTGTATTTGGGCTTGGCTTATTTCCTTCCTCAACTCCGGTGATATTTCTTGTTCCACTCCTCCGGTACTGTGGGGACCCCGGACTAGCTGTCCGAAATACCCTGTTATGTATACAGTTCACGTTCCCATGATCAGTGTGCCGTGAACACATAACCGAACTGATATCAAAATACATCATCCTTTACAAAACGGAATAAGAAAATTACAATAAAGTCACATGACCCATCTTTACAAGATAGCCTCGAAGGGCCTAATCTAATCATCGAGTAGCGAGAATCACTTCGAGCAGCGTAGAGCCCAAGTCATCCGCCTTAACCCTATAGGCAACCGGCCGGGAAGACGTTCCTAGCTCGCATAGACGTCGTCAACTCCTTCTTCATCCGTCGAAGTCCTCCAGTGTCCGGCCAAGTAAATAGCCAGGGACAAAGCCGTGAGTACATTTGAATTGTACTCGCAAACCATCAAGAAGGTGATAACAATTCTAACTAAAGAAGACAAGAGAGGAAGAATAGTTTCTCTTGTGGATATAGCATGTACAAGAGAAGAGATGTTTTTGGTGGAGATAGCATCCCAACTTCTCGATTAAAGGGGACACTTCAAGAATTTATCTAAGACATCTCTATATCTCTATTGAAGAAGATACTTCAAAAGAGTTCTACAACATAAAACACTAGGGAGGGGGTAACCCAATTTTGATTCCTTTCCGACCATCTCCATATGGTCAACCAAACCATTCCCGTACCCTTCCGGTACTCCGAAAACAAGTTCCTTTCTTTCATTTTCCAAACAATTTTTGTAAACCAAAAACTCATCAAGCTAAGCAACAGCCATTCCAACCGTCCATGACCGCGGACACGGCTATTCGAATAGATTTGACTCTGCAGAAGTTTGCACACTTTCCCCACAAGATCCGCGAGTTTATCATGTGGGCACCATCCTCGCATATCAACTATGCCATGACAAAAACTCGGACATAGCCTTTCGCTTATTCGTCTTAGCACGGGATCCTACCCTATGGAGTATGTACCTCCCCGGCACCGTGGCAGCTCACCTCACTTTGAGCGTGGCTCCACCGCCAAGCCAGGAGACCCATAGTGTCTTCCGGACGGGTCAGCCCCGAAGGCCTCCCGTTATACTATTGTCTCCACCAACGACAATCCGGATTCAGGGGTAACCTTACCCTTATATAGTTGTGCGGTGTCCCATGTTAAGAAGAACAAACTACGAGCTAAGCCCCGTCCCACTCCAGGGTAATGTGGTTGCGCGGGTTAATTGTCACGGGTGAATACTTAGGCGCCAAAGTTTTCGAAAACAAGATTTTCTTTTCAACCATCTATGCCAAGATCCTTTCCTTTCATAAACCATACACTTGGGTAAGGTTATCTCACCCAAGGTTTTCATAAACATTTACAACAAGGTAAACCTTGAGGGGTTCCCAACCTAAAGTTTTATGTAAGAGCTAAGATACATTGATGGCACGATGCTAGCCATCATACCACTAAGGAGATGATAATTGAGGTGTCAAGGAGAGCATACATACTTAGAATAAGCATGCATAGGGACAACATAAGTAGGATGATTCAACAAGGGTCATGATGTTAATCATCATACCGCTAAGAAGATGATAATATAGATGGTCAAGGGGGCATACATGCTCGGGGTGTGCATGCATAAGATCAACAAGGGGTTCAACATACTCGAGAGTAAGTATGCAGAACATCAACAAGGGGTTCAAGAAGGGTGTCAAGAGGTCGACACACACAAGATAAGTGGGCATACCCATCACATTTAGAGGGTACACCAAGATCATGGTGTTGACAACCACCATTTACAAAAAGGGGTTTGTCGGCGAGGTGTCAAAGAGAGTAAACATGCTCACGGTAAGCATGCTCCAACAACAAAAGTAGGAATCACACAAGATAGATCGAGAGACAATAATAATAACAAAGTAACCACAACATGTG
The DNA here is from genome assembly GCF_022539505.1 of Lolium rigidum. Classification (NCBI taxonomy): domain Eukaryota; kingdom Viridiplantae; phylum Streptophyta; class Magnoliopsida; order Poales; family Poaceae; genus Lolium; species Lolium rigidum. The sequence goes on along the minus strand of NC_061514.1, from coordinate 294,449,170 downwards.
ATTCAATACTCAGAGATCAAGAGATGGCTTGCCTTGGTTGGCTTGTCCCTGGTCCTCTTCAAAACCTTCTTTAAACTCCTCCCCTTCAACTTCTCCCTCGTTCGTGTCTAACGTCGCAAAAGTAAATAAAGCAAACAATCAACACATAGCTCAAGAACCAAGGGCCGGGTAAAATAAACATGAAAATATGCAGGGGAGTTGTTTTAAAGTAACAAATCATGGTTTGGATACTTTGAAAACAAAGTGATGGCAAGGATTTGAATAAGTCAAAGAGATTTTAATTCTATCAATGCATGTGACACACATACACTCGTGAACAGAGATAAATCTTAAAGATCAGCGAAAAAATGATATTTTTCCTAGATGGGCAATAACAAAACAAGATTAACACGATTGGATTCATTCAAAAATATGAAATCTACAATTTTAGGAATTAGAAATACTAACCAGAATACAGTGATCATGTTTAATACATTAAAAATCGTACAAAAATCCTAAAAATATGAGGTCAGTGGCATTGGATAGATATTTTCATAATGGTTCTTCTGCAATTTGAATCACTTTATTTGGATCTACCAAACTCTAGTTATTGGCAAAATGGCTCGCAGATACTTTTCAAAATTTTAATCTCTGTTTCGAATTTTTCAAACGAATTAACTGGGCGGGAAGACTGGGCCGTGCGGGAGTGAGTGTTGGGCCGGCCCAGGTGAGTTGTCCAGGTGGATGGGGAAAAAAAGAAAAGGGGAGGAGAGGGCCCGAGTGGGCCAGGCCGCTGCATGGCCGACGTGGCCATGCAGGCCACGCCGCGCACGCACGAGACGGGCGACCCGTCTCCTTCCTCGACCACGCACGCAGCGACGCGCTTCTGGGAGGGAAACGGCGGCGGCTGGAGACGTACCGGCGGCGGGCGGGTCGGTGGCGACCTGGGGTGGAGTGGCGGCGCGTCGGGGCCGTCCAGTGGCGGGCTCGATGGCGTCTTCCTCCTTCGCAGCAACTCCTCAAGGCGTCCTCTTCTCCGCAGCGACGTCCGGGCGAATGGCGACGACGGCGTCCCCGGTGAACCCGGGCGGCGAGGAGATGGGCATTAGGACGGGAGAGGTACGGTGAGCATAAAGGGGCAGAGAGGGAGGGCGAAGGGCGTCGGGGGCGAGCTCCTGCTTGCTCGCCGCCCGCAAGGTGACCATGCCGGCGTTTCCTTCCCCGGCGTGCAGCGAGGAAGGAGAGTGCTGCGACGCTTTGGTGTGGCTCAGGGGAGTGGAAGAGGGGTGGTGTGAGGCGGAAAGGAGTGGGTGCAGGGGCTTTTTATAGCCCAGGACGGGCTCACGGTGGGCATGGTGCACACGGTGTGGTGATCACGTCTAAGGCGGTCGTGGAGAGGGTGCTGCAGGCTAGGGCTGGCCTCGGGAGCATGCACATCGGGAATAGGGGTGCCAGGGAAGCATTATGGCGCAGCCTCGGGTGCTGGGGCGTTGGCTTCCTCCTTGCCCAAGGAAGTGGTGACCATCAGGTTGGCATGCTTGGTGGGAACGATGGGGAGCATTGGGGCTCGGGGGAATAGCACTAGGGAGCTCCAGGAATCCAGGGAGAGGCCTGAGACATGAAGAGAGGTGCAGGGGTGCAGGTCTACGGGTTTTGGTCAAGGCCTATGCCATTCATGGCATTGGGAAGGAGAAGAGAGGTCTAGGCTAGCTAGGAAGGCTCCAATGATGTCCTGGGGTGGTGTGAGGGCTGGCTGGTCGTTGGTATTGAGTGGAGGGAGGAGAGGTAGACTTGCAAGCAAGGATCTCTCAAGATCTTGTGACAAGCATGCCCAAACTTGGCATGATTGCACCGGGGTCTTCCCTCTCCTTCTCCTTCCAACGTGGTAAAGAAGTACGGCAGGTGGTGCGGGTCTTGGTTGTCCATTATTGAAGCAAGATGGGAGAGAAAAGTGGAGAGGTACAATAGTTAGCATTTTGTGAAGCACACAAGACATGGCCGGCTCATTACTTGTGTCAAGTCGAGATGGTCATGCACATTGTCCAAGTGTACTATGGAAATATTCTAGGTGCTGATACTAATGATGGCAAGGGTAGTGATAAGTTTGATCAAGGTAGAAGGAAGTGGAGAGTTGAAATATGTGATATTCAAATATGGATAAAGAGAGAGAAGAGGAGGTGTGGGCATGATCACATGCAATAATGCATAAGCATTATTAGGTGTCAAAAGAGGGGTATAGTTGGTGCACAAAAGTTACTTTATAAGTATGGTTCAAGAAATGAGGTTGGAATCTCTCCTATGGCTATGGCAAAATTTTGAAATGAAAGGTAATTTGAAAATGTTGAGAGAAACAAGGTGGAATATAGGAGTTCAAAATGTCCCACTCTCTTTATCAAGTAAGGTAGAGTTTTCTCAAATTAGCCAGAGAAAAACAAGAGATGGTATAAGTACCATAAACATGTATTTTGTTGGAAAACAAAACAAGGAGAAATTATTATAAAGCAAATATTTTTGGGAGGAGATAAGGTGATATGAAATACCACACTCATTTCCTATTTTGTTCAAGAAAATACGAGTGTAAAAGCTTTGCTAAAACTAGAATTAGTTTTGTAGTGAAAATTAGAGAAGAATCTTAAATAGGATTTTTGGCAAATAAAATATTTTGGGAGAAGTGATCTCAAGGGTAGAGGGTGGCTACATAATGTAGCTAGCATCTTTACTCTTGGTTTTGTGGAGGTTAAGCTTGGAATAAAGATAAACAAAAGATAAAAGAGGAGCAGGTGATCTAGTGCTAAAATAGTGGATAGGGTGCAAGATCAAGTGAAAATAAGAATTGTAGGGGTAGATTGGGACATGCAAGACGTGGAAGTTTTAGAGGGTGTTGCATAGATGAGATCCATGCATTGAGGTTACTAATAACAGTTGAGGGTGATTAGAGATCAACTGCCAAAGTTTGGACATTTTAAGCCCGCCAAAACATCTTATTGACTTGGCTTCCAACCCAACAAGGATGAGTGGGTATAAGAGTGATCTGGTTCAAGGAAGAAACATGGTTGGGAAGTGCTCATGACAAGGTATCTCTAGGTCCAAGTTCATTGCCTTAGATGGCAAGGGGTAGCTTAATACAGGGGTTCCAAAATGGATCCTGAAACGATTTAGGACCTAGCGGAATTTATAATGCCTTAGGGTTTTTAACTAGGTATAAGAGAAGGATGTATTAAGGGGGTAGATGATCCCATGTTTTGAATTCAAGGATAATTTTACCACTAGAGGTGTTGTTCTTTGAGGTACCTCGGGACAAAACTTAACAAATAGAACAAGACGATAAAACTACCAACGAGATCAAAACAATTTAGTAAGACAAGCGAGATCAAGGCAATTCATCCAATTTAGTCTATAGAAAAAGTTTTTGTTCCCCCTAATTTTTGCACTTTGGGTAATTAAACATGTTTGCAAAAGTTGGGGTGTTACGAATCTTCCACCCTTAAAATAATCTCGTCCCGAGATTACTAAGCGTAGGACTAGAGGGGTTGTAAAGTTTAACTAAAGTTAGACTCCATTCTTACGTAGATGTGCCGTTGCCGAGAAAGTCGTTGCTTCATCTTCTGGGAGACATGATGGATTTCTACCGATGGCGAGCTTCATGAAGAGGTTGACTACTCCAAGTAGGTGTTAGATCTGTAGCTTCTAAGCGATCCTAGCGGGAGTTCAAGATTAAGGGAGAGTTAGTGCACTCCAACTGTGCTTTAGCAGGGTTGAAAACTTTTTAGGGTTAACTTAAAATTTTAGTGGAAGACGAAGTCTTCCACCCTTAAAATTGTTCATGGGGGGGGGGTTTAAAACTCTAAGCTTCGGCCACGGGTCTTGTCGGTGTTTTCGAAGAAGTGATCTTTCTCTAGTCTTGAGTTGAAGCATCTTCAGGGAGCGAGGTGCAATCCACAGCTTCAAGGGGAGTTAGTTCATCCCAAGTTTCCAACGGTATTTTCGAAAGGTTTAAAATTTTAGGGTCAGCTCCAATTTTTAGTGGAAGACGAAGTCTTCCACCCTGAAGATTTTTCATCGGGGGCTTCCGAAAAACTCTGAACTTCTGCCTTGTGGCTCTGTTTGGGGCTTCTGAAGAAGTCGTCGATCTTCCGTAATCCGTTGAAGAATCTCCGGGGGAAACATGCAGACCACAACTTCAAGAGGCACTCAAGGTGTTAACTAAACCGTTTGGGACGCGCGGTGAGTTAGTAAGTCGACGAAACGCCTGGTTGGTATCCATATGAAGCGGCAACAAAGGTCGTCAGAGAAAATCTTCATCTTGAGGGTCGGTGCTGACGTAAACTAGCTAAGAAGTGAGCGGGCAAACTACGCCTAAGGTCTTGAGTCTTGAAGTATCTTCAGGAGCTTCACTTGATGAGGAGCAGATAAACCATGTGATGCAGCTCGGCTTTGACGCTATTGTTTTCTCAGCTTGTTAGACGGTGTGTTAGAGGGTAGTTTCAAAAAGTTATACTTGAAGTTAGCGCGATTATACTCCAAGGTTAGACCAAGTTAGTATGGCTTCTCGCAGAAGTGCAGTCACTCTTGAAGGTATTGGCTCCTAGTTTCTTGGCGTAGTAGAGATGCTCCTGCTGATCTTGAAAGTAGTTATCGAAGATAGGGGTCTGGGTTAGTTTTTCCGACTGTTGAAAGAAAACAACTTCTAACGGGTTAGAGTTAGTGCCTTTCGTTAACTTATCCAATTAACTAGCAGTAAGAATTTTATCGGCGAGGTAGATGACCGTGAAAACATCTTAGAGGGGCTTCCTACGCTGGTTTGTCACACCAAGAGTGTTTTTCGGACCTAAAGACCAAGACAATCAAACACACAACAAACCAAAAAACACTCAAGACAGCACACTTAGGGAACTACAAGCAATCATCAAACCAGACATGGTAACACAAGTACCCATGGATGACTAGTACGCGGGGGTAGCTCAATCAAAGCGATTGAGTTTGTCCTATCCATCCTATAGGTTTGGGGCTGGTCACATATGCCGATGTCTTCATCTTGCCGTCATTGGCTTCAACTTGGATCCTGGTAGCGAGTTGGTGGCGACGCGGGCCCGGTGTTGAGTCTTCGATGTTGAGGCGACGGCGACGATTGCGTAGAACTTATGGTCTCATCATCCCGAGGACGTTAGGTCTTCAGAGGTGTAGCCGTTGAGGTACTCCCAAGGTCGACAACTTTTGAGGGCTGGCCTAAAAATTACTAGTCAGGAAACTGAGGACTTGATCCCTGACGACTGCAAAAAGTGCAAGTCCACGGAGGAACAAGGTCAGCTCCTTGACAGACTTTGGTGACAACCAAAGACATGATATTATCATTCCTATATGTGTATGGATAAGTTGGCATCCAAACTTCCATAGCTACTGTTGGAGGTACATGAGGCTTCCCGAGGGATTGATCCATCTTTGAGTTCGAGTCTCCGGTCTGAGTTGGGGACATCGTCCAATATGTAGGTTTGAAGTGGATGAGATAATGGAGGAAGAATTTTCCAACACTTCTATAAAGCGGAGAGATAAGAATTTAGAAGTTTTGAAGAAACAAGAGGAGTAGAAGCTATGCTTCCGACTAAAGAAAGAATTTGTTTGGTAAATAGTTTTGCCCAAGTACTTGTTTCCTAACTAACGTCCATGCTAACTAAGGTCTCCTACGGTCGGGATGGCTCGATACCGGCTACGAGGGGACCCCGGACTAGCTGTCCGAAATACCTCGTTATGTATACAGTTCACGTTCCCAAGATCAGTGTGCCGTGAACACATAACCGAACTGATATCAAAATACATCATCCTTTACAAAACGGAATAAGAAAATTACAATAAAGTCACATGACCCATCTTTACAAGATAGCCTCGAAGGGCCTAATCTAATCATCCGAGTAGCAGAATCACTTCGACGGCGTAGAGCCCAAGTCATCCGCCTTAACCCTATAGGCAAGCCGGTCGGGAAGACGTTCCTAGCTCGCATAGACGTCGTCAACTCCTTCTTCATCTGTCGAAGTCCTCCGAGTCCGGCCAAGTAAATAGCCGAGGGACAAAGCCGTGAGTACATTTGAATTGTACTCGCAAACCATCAAGAAGGTGATAACAATTCTAACTAAAGAAGACAAGAGAGGAAGAATAGTTTCTCTTGTGGATATAGCATGTACAAGAGAAGAGATGTTTTTGGTGGAGATAGCATCCCAACTTCTCGATTAAAGGGGACACTTCAAGAATTTATCTAAGACATCTCTATATCTCTATTGAAGAAGATACTTCAAAAGAGTTCTACAACATAAAACACTAGGGAGGGTAACCCAATTTTGATTCCTTTCCGACCATCTCCATATGGTCAACCAAACCATTCCCGTACCCTTCCGGTACTCCGAAAACAAGTTCCTTTCTTTCATTTTCCAAACAATTTTTGTAAACCAAAAACTCATCAGGCTAAGCAACAGACCATTCCAACCGTCCATGACCGCGTACACGGCTATTCGAATAGATTTGACTCTGCGAGTTTGCACACTTTCCCCACAAGATCCGCGAGTTTATCATGTGGGCACCATCCTCGCATATCAACTATGCCATGACAAAAACTCGGACATAGCCTTTCGCTTATTCGTCTTAGCACGGGATCCTACCCTATGGAGTATGTACCTCCCCGGCACCGTGGCAGCTCACCTCACTTTGAGCGTGGCTCCACCGCCAAGCCGGGAGACCCATAGTGTCTTCCGGACGGGTCAGCCCCGAAGGCCTCCCGTTATACTATTGTCTCCACCAACGACAATCCGGATTCAGGGGTAACCTTACCCTTATATAGTTGTGCGGTGTCCCATGTTAAGAAGAACAAACTACGAGCTAAGCCCCGTCCCACTCCAGGGTAATGTGGTTGCGCGGGTTAATTGTCACGGGTGAATACTTAGGCGCCAAAGTTTTCGAAAACAAGATTTTCTTTTCAACCATCTATGCCAAGATCCTTTCCTTTCATAAACCATACACTTGGGTAAGGTTATCTCACCCAAGGTTTTCATAAACATTTACAACAAGGTAAACCTTGAGGGGTTCCCAACCTAAAGTTTTATGTAAGAGCTAAGATACATTGATGGCACGATGCTAGCCATCATACCACTAAGGAGATGATAATTGAGGTGTCAAGGAGAGCATACATACTTAGAATAAGCATGCATAGGGACAACATAAGTAGGATGATTCAACAAGGGTCATGATGTTAATCATCATACCGCTAAGAAGATGATAATATAGATGGTCAAGGGGGCATACATGCTCGGGGTGTGCATGCATAAGATCAACAAGGGGTTCAACATACTCGAGAGTAAGTATGCAGAACATCAACAAGGGGTTCAAGAAGGGTGTCAAGAGGTCGACACACACAAGATAAGTGGGCATACCCATCACATTTAGAGGGTACACCAAGATCATGGTGTTGACAACCACCATTTACAAAAAGGGGTTTGTCGGCGAGGTGTCAAAGAGAGTAAACATGCTCACGGTAAGCATGCTCCAACAACAAAAGTAGGAATCACACAAGATAGATCGAGAGACAATAATAATAACAAAGTAACCACAACATGTGATTCAATACTCGAGAGATCAAGAGATGGCTTGCCTTGGTTGGCTTGTCCCTGGTCCTCTTCAAAACCTTCTTTAAACTCCTCCCCTTCAACTTCTCCCTCGTTCGTGTCTAACGTCGCAAAAGTAAATAAAGCAAACAATCAACACATAGCTCAAGAACCAAGGGCCGGGTAAAATAAACATGAAAATATGCAGGGGAGTTGTTTTAAAGTAACAAATCATGGTTTGGATACTTTGAAAACAAAGTGATGGCAAGGATTTGAATAAGTCAAAGAGATTTTAATTCTATCAATGCATGTGACACACATACACTCGTGAACAGAGATAAATCTTAAAGATCAGCGAAAAAATGATATTTTTCCTAGATGGGCAATAACAAAACAAGATTAACACGATTGGATTCATTCAAAAATATGAAATCTACAATTTTAGGAATTAGAAATACTAACCAGAATACAGTGATCATGTTTAATACATTAAAAATCGTACAAAAATCCTAAAAATATGAGGTCAGTGGCATTGGATAGATATTTTCATAATGGTTCTTCTGCAATTTGAATCACTTCATTTGGATCTACCAAACTCTAGTTATTGGCAAAATGGCTCGCAGATACTTTTCAAAATTTTAATCTCTGTTTCGAATTTTTCAAACGAATTAACTGGGCGGGAAGACTGGGCCGTGCGGGAGTGAGTGTTGGGCCGGCCCAGGTGAGTTGTCCAGGTGGATGGGGAAAAAAAAGAAAAGGGGAGGAGAGGGCCCAGGTGGGCCAGGCCGCTGCATGGCCGACGTGGCCATGCAGGCCACGCCGCGCACGCACGAGACGGGCGACCCGTCTCCTTCCTCGACCACGCACGCAGCGACGCGCTTCTGGGAGGGAAACGGCGGCGGCTGGAGACGTACCGGCGGCGGGCGGGTCGGTGGCGACCTGGGGTGGAGTGGCGGCGCGTCGGGGCTGTCCAGTGGCGGGCTCGATGGCGTCTTCCTCCTTCGCAGCAACTCCTCAAGGCGTCCTCTTCTCCGCAGCGACGTCCGGGCGAATGGCGACGACGGCGTCCCCCGGTGAACCTGGGCGGCGAGGAGATGGGCATTAGGACGGGAGAGGGACGGTGAGCATAAAGGGGCAGAGAGGGAGGGCGAGGGGCGTCGGGGGCGAGCTCCTGCTTGCTCGCCGTCCGCAAGGTGACCATGCCGGCGTTTCCTTCCCCGGCGTGCAGCGAGGAAGGAGAGTGCTGCGACGCTTTGGTGTGGCTCAGGGGAGTGGAAGAGGGGTGGTGTGAGGCGGAAAGGAGTGGGTGCATGGGCTTTTTATAGCCCAGGACGGGCTCACGGTGGGCATGGTGCACACGGTGTGGTGATCACGTCTAAGGCGGTCGTGGAGAGGGTGCTGCAGGCTAGGGCTGGCCTCGGGAGCATGCACATCGGGAATAGGGGTGCCGAGGGAAGCATTATGGCGCAGCCTCGGGTGCTCGGGGCGTTGGCTTCCTCCTTGCCCAAGGAAGTGGTGACCATCAGGTTGGCATGCTTGGTGGGAACGATGGGGAGCATTGGGGCTCGGGGAATAGCACTAGGGAGCTCCGGGAATCCAGGGAGAGGCCCGAGACATGAAGAGAGGTGCAGGGGTGCGGGTCTACGGGGTTTGGTCAAGGCCTATGCCATTCATGGCATTGGGAAGGAGAAGAGAGGTCTAGGCTAGCTAGGAAGGCTCCAATGATGTCCTCGGGGTGGTGTGAGGGCTGGCTGGTCGTTGGTATTGAGTGGAGGGAGGAGAGGTAGACTTGCAAGCAAGGATCTCTCAAGATCTTGTGACAAGCATGCCCAAACTTGGCATGATTGCACCGGGGTCTTCCCTCTCCTTCTCCTTCCAACGTGGTAAAGAAGTACGGCAGGTGGTGCAGGTCTTGGTTGTCCATTATTGAAGCAAGATGGGAGAGAAAAGTGGAGAGGTACAATAGTTAGCATTTTGTGAAGCACACAAGACATGGCCGGCTCATTACTTGTGTCAAGTCGAGATGGTCATGCACATTGTCCAAGTGTACTATGGAAATATTCTAGGTGCCGATACTAATGATGGCAAGGGTAGTGATAAGTTTGATCAAGGTAGAAGGAAGTGGAGAGTTGAAATATGTGATATTCAAATATGGATAAAGAGAGAGAAGAGGAGGTGTGGGCATGATCACATGCAATAATGCATAAGCATTATTAGGTGTCAAAAGAGGGGTATAGTTGGTGCACAAAAGTTACTTTATAAGTATGGTTCAAGAAATGAGGTTGGAATCTCTCCTATGGCTATGGCAAAATTTTGAAATGAAAGGTAATTTGAAAATGTTGAGAGAAACAAGGTGGAATATAGGAGTTCAAAATGTCCCACTCTCTTTATCAAGTAAGGTAGAGTTTTCTCAAATTAGCCAGAGAAAAACAAGAGATGGTATAAGTACCATAAACATGTATTTTGTTGGAAAACAAAACAAGGAGAAATTATTATAAAGCAAATATTTTTGGGAGGAGATAAGGTGATATGAAATACCACACTCATTTCCTATTTTGTTCAAGAAAATACAGTGTAAAAGCTTTGCTAAAACTAGAATTAGTTTTGTAGTGAAAATTAGAGAAGAATCTTAAATAGGATTTTTGGCAAATAAAATATTTTGGGAGAAGTGATCTCAAGGGTAGAGGGTGGCTACATAATGTAGCTAGCATCTTTACTCTTGGTTTTGTGGAGGTTAAGCTTGGAATAAAGATAAACAAAAGATAAAAGAGGAGCGAAGTGATCTAGTGCTAAAATAGTGGATAGGGTGCAAGATCAAGTGAAAATAAGAATTGTAGGGGTAGATTGGGACATGCAAGACGTGGAAGTTTTAGAGGGTGTTGCATAGATGAGATCCATGCATTGAGGTCACCAATAACAGTTGAGGGTGCTTAGAGATCAACTGCCAAAGTTTGGACATTTTAAGCCTGCCAAAACATCTTATTGACTTGGCTTCCAAACCAACAAGGATGAGTGGGTATAAGAGTGATCTGGTTCAAGGAAGAAACATGGTTGGGAAGTGCTTATGACAAGGTAGATCTAGGTCCAAGTTCATTGTCTTTGATGGCAAGAGGTAGCTTAATCCAGGGGCTCCAAAATGGATCCTGAAACAGATTTAGGACCTAGCAGAATTTATAATGCCTTAGGGTTTTTAACTAGGTATAAGAGAAGGATGTATTAAGGGGGTAGATGATCCCATGTTTTGAATTCAAGGATAATTTTACCACTAGAGGTGTTGTTCTTTGAGGTACCTCAGGACAAAACTTAACAAATAGAACAAGACGATAAAACTACCAACAGATCAAAACAATTTAGTAAGACAAGCAGATCAAGGCAATTCATCCAATTTAGTCTATAGAAAAAGTTTTTGTTCCCCCTAATTTTTGCACTTTGGGTAATTAAACATGTTTGCAAAAGTTGGGGTGTTACGAGGGGACGCAGGAGCCACATGACCGCGGCCCCACACCGTGCCAGTGGGGTGAGCGTGTTTGGCGTGACGCCTGTGTAAGTGCGGCCTCGGCCAAGAGGCCTTGGCGCACTATGGCTCAAAGACTCGATGGTCTTCGGGATTCTGCAATCCACACCAGGTATCGATTTTCACATGTTCTTCATCGATGCAGAGCCGAGATATCTCGTTGCCGAGAGTCGTGTGGATTATATAATTGCAACTCGCAGGGAGGGCTGTCACCCACATCCCCTCGTTAGCACAAGAAGTTCTTGACGCCTTCGGCGCTCGTGGTTCTTTTACCCCGAGCCCCAACTCCGAAAAGATGAGGTTGTCGAGATTCTTGGGCCAAGCGACGGACGATGCCGCACGCCCAGCTGCCAGATAACTTTGTGGCGCGGCCCTGTTTTTATCGTGGTCTAGACAATGATCCTTCCGCAGGTTCACCTACCGGAAACTCAGCATTTACTCTCCTTCCTCTAAATGATATGTTTACTGGACCCTTCGCGACGTCTGGGCGGCGAACCACCCCCGCCGCGGCATCCGAACACTTCACCGGACCATTCAATCGGTAGGAGCGACGAAGGTGTGTACAAAGGGCAGGACGTAGTCAACGCGAGCTGATGACTGCGCTACTAGGCATTCTCGTTGAAGACCAACAACTGCAACGATCTATCCTGCCATCACGCATGAAATTAAGATTCTCGCCGTGGTTACGTCACAAGGCCTGTCGCCATACTCGCTGAATACACGTCGCCAGATGCGCGTGCGGCCACGTAACATCTAGGGCTACGCTGCACCCGCTATCGCCTCAATCTGCCGTCCAAATCGGCGCGTAGTCCCTCTAAGTAGCTTAGTCATGCGGAGGGATGGCTCCAGCATAGCTAGTTACATGCTGAGGTCTCGCTCAGTTACGGAATTAACCGAGACAAATCAGCTCCACCAACTAAGAACGGCCATGCACCACCACCCATAGAATCAAGAAAGAGTCTCACCATCAATCCCATGCCTGGACCCGGTAAGTTTCCCGTGTTGAGTCAAATTAAGCCGCAGCTCCACGCCCTGGTGGTGCCCTTCCGTCAATTTTAAGTTTCAGCTCATGAACTATACTTCCCTGAACCCAAAGACTTTGATTTCATATGGCGCCAAAGTGAGTCCTATAGTAGACATCCGCCGATCCCCGGGTCGGCATCATGCTGAAAGTGTGGCTGTGACTAGGACGGTATCTGATCGTCTCTTCGAGCTCCTCAAAACTTTTCGTTTCTGACGAAAACATCCTGGCAATGTTCGCAGCTTGTCTGGCTTCCTTCATAAATCCAAGAATTTCACCTCTCACTATGAAATACGAATGCCCCGATCGTCCCTATTAATCACACCATCCCGAAGGCCAACACACAGGACCGGAATCCTATGATGTTAATCCCATGCTAATGTATCCGTGAGAGCTGGCTGGCTTGCTTGAGCACTAATTTCTTCAAGTAACGATACCGGTGGCACTGCCAATTAAGGCTAGGAGCGCATCGCCGGCCGAAGGGTCGGAGTTGGTCGGTGCTCGCCGTGAGGCGGACCGGCCGACCTGCCCAAAGTCCAACTACGAGCTTTTAACTGCAACAACTTAAATATACGCTATTGAGCTGCGAATTACCGCTGTGCAGCCGGCACCGGACTTGCCCTCCAATGGATCCTCGCTAAGGGATTTAGATTGTCCTCATTCCAATTACGCACACCAATGCGCCCGGTATTGTTATTTATTGTCACTACCTCCCGGGTCGATTGGGTAATTTGCGCGCTCAAGGCCTTCCTTGATGTGGAAGCTAAGCTTTCAGGCTCCCTCTCCGAATCGAACCTGGGCACGAGGGCCTGCATCCGCCGAGTTATCATGGAATCATTTGATCAGCGGCGTAGCCCGCATCAGCCTTTATCTAATAAATGCGCCTCCCAGAAGTCGGGTTTGTTGCACGATTAGCTCTAGAATTACTACGGTTATCCGAGCAATGCATCCACTGCAAAACAAACTATATAACCCGATTTAATGAGCCATTCGCAGCTGCTTCAAATTGGTTCATACTTCTGCACATGCATGGCTTAATCTTGAGACAAGCATATGACCACTCGGCAGGATCAACTGTGCAGCATCAGCCCCGTTGACGCCCAGCCGGGTCTTTGTCCACCCCTTCCACTTGCGTGTCAAGGCCGAGTGCGTACCGGCCGAGCCGGTTGTCGCGATTGGGCGGGCTCAGCTCATCCTACTTGATTGGAGGATCGGCTGCAGATATCGTATCCTACCACTAACGTGAGAGGTAGAGGCAACACTGTTCACGGTTGTTCTCAAATTCGGGAGGAGTAGCGAGGGTCAGGTCCTGGCAACCAAAAGGGCCGAGACTCTTTATCGTGAGCAACATCCGAGACCAACAGCAGGGAGCGAGGCCGCTTTGGTAGCACCGGGCACTAGGAGGTGCGGAACGACGAGGAAACGCCAGTAGGCGCCGTTAGCGCAGCAGCACACCCGAAGGTGTCCACCGCAGAGGCGAACGTGTTAGAAGCACCACTTCCGTAGGTCGGGTACCGCACGTAGGCACTTGAAAGGCAACATCGCATATAAGCCAAACGAACGACGGACAGGGCGCCTGTAGTCGGCCGCACGAAGACGGGGATCTACCGGCAGCACACGGGTCCAAAGCTACTCATGCGCTCGCGTAGCCAACATCGGTCTGCCTCCTCGAGCCTCCCACCACGCGTGGGCTACGGTGGGATTGGCTCGCCCGTGTGGAGGCGTCCCGAGTGTCCACGCGCCGCGCTGGTAGCCGCCGCAAAGCAACGGTAACGTTGCGGTGGTGACGTTCTCTGAACGCAACCGCGTTCGGTGCTCCCCGCCACCAGACTCGGGAATGAGCGCTTTCGGGAGGGGACACGCCACGCGGGCAACGGGAGAAGTCGCTCCCGGGACGTAGAGATAGAAAAGCGCCGGGCAAACCCGGGCGCTGGGACGTGGGACGATCTCTCGAGGCAACCGCGCCGTACCCCCGCCAATAGACGGGGAATGAGCGCCGTGAGGGGAGACGCCACGCGGCAACGTATAGTTGCCGCGGGACGTAGCATAGAAAAGCGCCGGGTAAACCCGGCGCTTGACAATGGGGACGATCTCTGCAAGGCAATCATGCTCGTACCCCGCCAATAGACGGGGAATGAGCGCTTCGTCGAGCGGAGTCCGCCACGCGGCAACGTATAGTTGCCGCGGGACGTAGCATAGAAAGCGCTGGGTAACCCGGCGCTTGACAAGGAGGGATGCCACCCCCCCCAATATACCCGGGGAACTTAGCCCCCCCTCGGGAGCCCCCGCCCGCCGCCTGGTGAAGGAGCTCCCACATTGCTGCCGCGGCAGAGAAAATGGCCATTTCTCTGCCGCGGCCGCGATTTTCTGCCAGGCTTAGCCGATTCCGCCGTATTGGCTGGGCGCCATGGTTTTCACCTTATCCCGACCAGCGCGCGCCCACCCGACTGTACGCTCAGTGGCCGTTGCCCGTTTTCCCGACGTCGGCCCGACTTGGCCGCTTTTTAGCCGATTCCGTCGTATTAGCTGGGCGCCATGGTTTTCACCGTATCCGGACTCCGAGCCGCGCGCCCACCCGACCGTACGCCCGTCGCTGTGGACGTTCTCCGACGCCGGCCCCCGACTTAGCCGCTTTAGCCGATTCCGTCGGATCATTGGCTGGGCGCCATGGTTTTCACCGTATCCGGACTCGGCGCGCGCCCACCCGATCGCACGCCCGTGTCGCTGGACGCCCGACGCCGGCCCGACTTAGCCGTTTTAGCCGATTCCGCCATGGCATGGGCGCCATGGTTTTCACCAGTATCCGGACTCAGCGCAGCGCCCACCCGACTGTACGCTCCGTGTCGTTGGACGCTCTCCGACGCCGGCCCCGACTTAGCCGTTTTTAGCCGATTCCGTCGCATTGCTGCGGCGCCATGGTTTTCACCGTGATCCGGACCAGCGCGCGCCCACCCGACCGTACGCTCCGTGTCGCTGGATCGCTTTTCCGACGTCGGCCCGACTTGGCTGCGTTTTTAGCCGATCTCCGTCGGACTGGCTGGGCGCCATGGTTTTCACCGTATCCGGACCAGCGCTGCGCCCACCCGACTGTACGCTCCGTGTCGTTGACGTCTTCCGACGTCGGCCCCGACTTAGCCGTTTTAGCCGATTCCGCCCATGATCGCTGGCGCCATGGCTTTCACCGCGATCCGACCAGCTGCGCGCCACCCGACCGTACACCCCGTGTCGCTTGGTCGCTCCGACGTCGGCCCGACTTGGCCGTTTTTAGCCGATTCCGTCAGTATTGGCTGGGCGCCATGGTTTTCACCGTCGCATCCCGGAGCTCAGCGCGACGCCTCACCCGATCGTAGCCGTCCGTGGTCGCGGATCGTTTTCCCGACGGGGCCGGCCCCGATCTAGCCGCTTTTTAGCCGATCTTTGTCACGACATTGGCCGCGGCGCCATGGTTTTCACCGTGATCCGACTGGGGCCGCGCGCTCCACCCGACCAGTACGCTCCGTGTCGCTGGACGCTTCCCGACGCTCGGCCCCGACTTAGCCGTTTTTAGCCGATTCCGTCGTATTGGCTGCGGCGCCATGGTTTTCACCGTATCCGACCAGCGCGCGCCCACCCGACCGTACGCCTCCGTGTCGTTGGACGTTTTCCGACGCTCGGCCCCGACTTAGCCGCTTTTAGCCGATTCCGTCGTACTGGGCGGCGCCATGGTTTTCACCGTATACCGGACCAGCGCGCGCCCACCCGACCGTACGCTCCGTGTCGTTTGACGCTTCCGACGTCGGCCCCGACTTAGCCGCGTTTTAGCCGATTCCGCCGCATTGGCCGGGCGCCATGGTTTCCACCGTATACCGACCGGGCCAGCGCGCCACCCGACTCGTACGCCTCCGTGTCGTTGGACGCTTTCCGACCGCCGGCCCCGACTTAGCCGTTTTTAGCCGATTCCGTCGTGATTGGCTGGGCGCCATGGTTTTCACCGTATCCGGACTCAGCGCGCGCTCACCCGACCGTACGCCGCGTGTCGCTGGACGCTCTCCGACGCCGGCCCCGATTCTTAGCCGTGTTTAGCCGATTCCGTCGTATTGGCTGGGCGCCATGGTTTTCACCGCATCCCGACCAGCGCGCCCACCCGGACCGTACGCCGCGTGTCGCGTGCCCGTTTTCCGACGCCGGCCCGACTTGGCCGTTTTTAGCCGACATTCCGCTCGACATGGGCTGCTTGTGCGCCATGGCTTCAACCGTATCCGACTTCTCGGCCGCGCGCCCACCCGACCAGTACAGCTCCGTGTCGTTGGACGTTTTCCTGACGTCGGCCCCGACTTAGCCGTTCTTAGCCGATTCCGTCGTATTGGCCGCGGCGCCCATGGTTTTCAGCGTATCCGGACTCAGCGCGCGCCCACCCGACCGTACGCTCCGTGTCGTTGGACGTTTTCCGACGCCGGCCCCGACTTAGCCGTTTAGCCGACTCCGTCGTATTGGCATGCGGCGCCATGAGCCAGGCTGGATCCGACCCGCACGGCGCCCACCTCGACCAGTACGCTCCGTAAGGTCGTTGGCCGTTTCCCGACGCCGGCCCGACTTCTGGCCGTTTTTAGCCGATTCCGCTCGCACATGGCTGGTCGCCATGGTTTTCACCGCATCCGGGACCAGCGCGCGCCACCCGATCAGACGGGCCCGCGGTCGCTGGCCGTTTTTCCACGCCGGCCCGACTTCCTGGCTGCTTAGCCGATTCTGTCAGATTGGCTGGTCGCCATGGTTTTCACTGCATCCGACCAGCGCCACCCACTGTGAGCCGCTCCGTGTTTGACGCGCCTGATTGGCCGCCCTGATGAACTTCATTTAGTCAGAATTCACGCACACGCGCGCCATGGCTTTCACCGTATCC
>NC_061514.1:294411714-294432091 GCF_022539505.1 Lolium rigidum | reverse complement strand
CGATGTCTACGGGAGCTTCTATTCTTGTAGACGAGTGTTGGGCCTCCAAGAGCGAGAGGTTTGTAGAACAGCTGCCAAGTTTCCCTTAAGTGGATACCCAAGGTTTATCGAACTCGGGGAGGAAGAGGTCAAAGATATCCCTCTCATGCAACCCTGCAACCACAAAGCAAGAAGTCTCTTGTGTCCCCAACACACCAAATAGGTGCACTAGTTCGGCGAAGAGATAGTGAAATACAGGTGGTATAAATAAGTATGAGCGGTAGCAACGGTGCCGAGAAAAGTGCTTGGCGTGTAGTTGATGGTGGTGGTATTGCGACGGTAGTAACGCGGTAAAACGGTAAACAAGCGATAGTAACTCGGTAGTAGTAACGCAGCGGTAGTAAACAAGCGGTAGTAACTCGGCGGTATTTAGGAACAAGGCCTAGGGAATAGACTTTCACTAGTGGACACTCTCAACATTGATCACATAACGAGAATAGATAAATGCATACTCTACACTTTTGTTGGATGATGAACATATTGCGTAGGATTACACGAACCCTCAATGCCGGAGTTAACAAGCTCCACAATAATGCTCATGTTTAAGTAACCTTTAGTGTAAGATAGATCAACGAGACTAAACCAAGTACTAGCATAGCATGCGCACTTGTCACCTTCATGCATATGTAGGAGGAATAGATCACATCAATATTATCATAGCAATAGTTAACTCCATAATCTACAAGAGATCATGATCATAGCATAAACCAAGTACTAACACGGTGCACTCACCTGTCACCATTACACACGTGCGGGGAGGAATAAAACTACTTTAATAACACATCACTAGAGTAGCACATAGATAGTAGTGATACAAAACATCTTTGCAATCATAAAGAGATATAAATAAGCACCTCACTATGCCATTCAACGGTGAATAAGTATTACGTGAAATCTAGCCTAAGAGACCCACACGGTGCACACGCTTGTCACCTTTACACACGTGGGACGAGGAGTCTCAGGAGATCACATAAGTAAAACCCACTTGACTAGCATAATGACATCTAGATTACAAGCATCATCATATGAATCTCAATCATGTAAGGCAGCTCATGAGATTATTGTATTGACACACATAGGAGAGAGACGAACCACATAGCTACCGGTACAGCCCCGAGCCTCGATGGAGAACTACTCCCTCCTCATGGGAGCGGCGGTGGTGATGAAGATGGCGGTGGAGATGGCGGCGGTGTCGATGGAGAAGCCTTCGGGGGCACTTCCCCGCTCCGGCGGCGTGCGGAGCAGAGATCCTGTCCCCCGGATCTTGGCTTCGCGATGGCGGCGGCTGCGGCAGGTTTACGTGGGTTTCGTCAATTGTATCGGGTTTTCGATCCAGGGGCTTTATATAGGCGAAGAGGCGGCGCGGGAAGGTCGAAGGGGGTCCACACCCTAGGGGCGCGCCCCCTTGGCCGCGCCGGGGTAGGGTTTGGTGGCCACTGCCTCCCTTCTCTGGCGGTTCTCGTGTGTTCTGGAGGCTTCCGGGTAAAATAGGAACCTAGGCGTTGATTTCGTCCGATTCAGAGAATATTTCGTTACTAGGATTTACGAAACCAAAAACAGCGAGAAAACGAGGCGGCACTTCGGCATCTTGTTAATAGGTTAGTTCCGAGAAAATGCACGAATATGACATAAAGTGTGCATATAACATGTAGATAACATCAATAATGTGGCATGGAACACAAGAAATTATCGATACGTTGGAGACGTATCGGCATCCCTAAGCTTAGTTACGCTCGTCCCGAGCGGGTAAAACGATAACAAAGATAATTTCTGGAGTGACATGCCATCATAAACTTGATCATACTATTTGTAAAGCATATGTAGTGAATGCGGCGATCAAAACAATGTATATGACATGGGTAAACAACTGAATCATAAAGCAAAGACTTTTCATGAATAGCACTTCAAGACAAGCATCAATAAGTCTTGCATAAGAGTTAACTCATAAAGCAATAATTCAAAGTAAAGGCAATGAAGCAACACAATGGAAGATTAAGTTTCAGCGGTTGCTTTCAACTTGTAACATGTATATCTCATGGATAGTTGTCAATGCAGAGCAATATAACAAATGCAATAAGCAAGTATGTAAGAATCAATGCACAGTTCACACAAGTGTTTGCTTCTTGAGGTGGAGAGAAATAGGTGAGCTGACTCAACATTGAAAGTAAAAGAATGGTCCTCATAGAGGAAAAGCATCGATTGCTATATTTGTGCTAGAGCTTTGATTTTGAAAACATGAAACAATTTTGTCAACGGTAGTAATAAAGCGTATGCATCATGTAAATTATATCTTATAAGTTGCAAGCCTCATGCATAGTGTACTAATAGTGCCCGCACCTTGTCCTAATTAGCTTGGACTACCTGGATTATCACCGCAATACATATGCTTTAACCAAGTTTCACAAAGGGGTACCTCTATGCCGCCTTGTACAAAGGTCTAAGGAGAAACTCGCATTTGGATTTCTCGCTTTTGATTATTCTCAACTTAGACATCCATACCGGGACAACATAGACAACGAGATAATGGACTCCTCTTTTAATGCTTTAAGCATTTGACAACAATTAATTCTTTTCTCATTAGAGATTTGAGGATGTTTGTCCAAAGCTGAAACTTCCACCATGAATCATGGCTTTAGTTAGCGGCCCAATGTTCTTCTCTCACAATATGCATGCTCAAACCATTCAACTCGGTGTAGATCGCCCTTACTTCGGACAAGACGAACATGCATAGCAACTCACATGAAATTCAACAATGAGTTGATGGCGTTCCCCGATAAACATGGTTATCGCACAACAAGCAACTTAATAAGAGATAAAGTGCATAATTACATATTCAATACCACAATAGTTTTTAAGCTATTTGTCCCATGAGCTATATATTGCAAAGGTGAATGATGGAATTTTAAAGGTAGCACTCAAGCAATTTACTTTGGAATGGCGGGAAAATACCATGTAGTATAGGTAGATATGGTGGACACAAATGGCATAGTGGTTGGCTCAAGTATTTTGGATGCATGAGAAGTATTCCCTCTCGATACAAGGTTTAGGCTAGCAAGGCTTATTTGAAACAAACACAAGGATGAGCTGGTGCAGCAAAACTCACATAAAAGACATATTGAAAACATTATAAGACTCTACACCGTCTTCCTTGTTGTTCAAAACTCAATACTAGAAATTATCTAGACTTTAGAGAGACCAATTATGCAAACCAAATTTTAGCATGCTCTATGTATTCTTCACTAATAGGTGCAAAGTATATGATGCAAGAGCTTAAACATGAGCACAACAATTGCCAAGTATCACATTACCCAAGACATTATAGCAATTACTACATGTATCATTTTCCAATTCCAACCATATAACAATTTAACGAAGAGGAAAGTTCGCCATGAATATTATGAGCTAAGAACACATGTGTTCATATGAACCAGCGGAGCGTGTCTCTCTCCCACACAAGCATGATGTAATCCAATTTATTCAAACACAAACAAAAATAGAAACAAACAAACAGACGCTCCAAGAAAAAGCACATAAGATGTGATGGAATAAAAATATAGTTTCAGGGGAGGAAACTGATAATGTTGTCGATGAAGAAGGGGATGCCTTGGGCATCCCCAAGCTTAGACGCTTGAGTCTTCTTGATATATGCAGGGGTGAACCACCGGGTGCATCCCCAAGCTTAGAGCTTTCACTCTCCTTGATCGTAGTATATCATCCTCCTCTCTTGACCCTTGAAAACTTCCTCCACACCAAACTCGAAACAACTCATTAGAGGGTTAGTGCACAATATAAATTGACATATTCAGAGGTGACACAATCATTCTTAACACTTCTGGACATTGCATAATGCTACTGGACATTAGTGGATCAAAGAAATTCATCCAACATAGCGAAAGAGACAATGCGAAATAAAAGGCAGAATCTGTCAAAACAGAACAGTTCGTATTGACGAATTTTAAAATGGCACCAGACTTGCTCAAATGAAAATGCTCAAATTTAATGAAAGTTGCGTACATATCTGAGGATCATGCACGTAAATTGGCATAATTTTCTGAGCTTCCTGCTGGGCAGTGGGCTCAGATTCGTGACAGCAAAGAAATCTGGAACTGCGCAGTAATCCAAATCTAGTACTTACTTTTCTATCAACGGCTTTACTTGGCACAACAAAACACAAAACTAAGATAAGGAGAGGTTGCTACAGTAGTAAACAACTTCCAAGACACAAATATAAAACAAAGTACTGTAGCAAAATAACACATGGGTTATCTCCCAAGAAGTTCTTTCTTTTTAGCCATTAAGATGGGCTCAGCAGTTTTAATGATGCACTCGCAATAAATAGTATTTGAAACAAAGAGAGCATCAAGAGGCAAATTCAAAACACATTTAAGTCTAACATGCTTCCTATGCATAGGAATCTTGTAAATAAACAAGTTCATGAAGATCAAAGTAACAAGCATAGGAAGATAAAACAAGTGTAGCTTCAAAAATTTCAGCACATAGAGAGGTGTTTTAGTAACATGAAAATTTCTACAACCATATTTTCCTCTCTCATAATAACTTTCAGTAGCATCATGAGCAAACTCAACAATATAACTATCACATAAAGCATTCTTATCATGAGTCTCATGCATAAAATTATTACTCTCCACATAGGCATAGTCAATTTTATTAGTTGTAGTGGGAGCAAATTCAACAAAGTAGCTATCATTATTATTCTCATCAAGTGTAGGAGGCATAGTATAATCACAACAAAATTTACTCTCCATAGTAGGTTGTACCAAAAGACCACTATTATTATCATCATCGAAATAGGAGGCAAAGTATCATCAAAGAAAATTTTCTCCTCAATGCTTGGGGACTAAAAATATCATGAAAACCAGACTTCCCCAAGCTTAGAACTTTCTATATCATTATCAACAATGATGTTCAAAGCGTTCATACTAATATTACTACCGGCATGCAAATAAGATTTCATAGGTTTTTTAATTTTCGCATCAAACAATCCATGTTTTAAATCAGGAAATAGAATAAGAAGCTCACTCTTGTACATTATGCCAAACTAGTGTAAACAAGAAACAACAAGATGCAATTGCAGGATCTAAAGGAAATAGCTTCGAGCACACACACGACGGCGCCGAGAAAAATACTTTACCCGAGACCGTAGTATGAGAGCCTTTTACCTTTCCTCCCGGCAACGGCGCCGAGAAAAGTGCTTGATGTCTACGGGAGCTTCTATTCTTGTAGAGCGGTGTTGGGCCTCCAAGAGCGGAGGTTTGTAGAACAGCGACAAGTTTCCCTTAAGTGGATACCCAAGGTTTATCGAACTCGGGGAGGAAGAGGTCAAAGATATCCCTCTCATGCAACCCTGCAACCACAAAGCAAGAAGTCTCTTGTGTCCCCAACACACCAAATAGGTGCACTAGTTCGGCGAAGAGATAGTGAAATACGAAGTGGTATAAATAAGTATGAGCGAGTAGCAACGGTGCCGGAAAAGTGCTTGGCGTGTAGTTGATGGTGGTGGTATTGCGGCGAGTAGTAACGCTGATAAAACGATAAACAAGCGGTAGTAACTCGGTAGTAGTAACGCAGCGGTAGTAAACAAGCGGTAGTAACTCAGCGAGTATTTAGGAACAAGGCCTAGGGAATAGACTTTCACTAGTGGACACTCTCAACATTGATCACATAACGAGAATAGATAAATGCATACTCTACACTTTTGTTGGATGATGAACATATTGCGTAGGATTACACGAACCCTTAATGCCGGAGTTAACAAGCTCCACAATAATGCTCATGTTTAAGTAACCTTTAGTGTAAGATAGATCAACAGACTAAACCAAGTACTAGCATAGCATGCGCACTGTCACCTTCATGCATATGTAGGAGGAATAGATCACATCAATATTATCATAGCAATAGTTAACTCCATAATCTACAAGAGATCATGATCATAGCATAAACCAAGTACTAACACGGTGCACTCACTGTCACCATTACACACGTGCAGGAGGAATAAAACTACTTTAATAACACATCACTAGAGTAGCACATAGATAGTAGTGATACAAAACATGCTGCAATCATAAAGAGATATAAATAAGCACCTCACTATGCCATTCAACAGTGAATAAGTATTCTGTGAAATCTAGCCTAAGAGACCCACACGGTGCACACACTGTCACCTTTACACACGTGGGACGAGGAGTCTCCGGAGATCACATAAGTAAAACCCACTTGACTAGCATAATGACATCTAGATTACAAGCATCATCATATGAATCTCAATCATGTAAGGCAGCTCATGAGATTATTGTATTGACACACATAGGAGAGAGACGAACCACATAGCTACCGGTACAGCCCCGAGCCTCGATGGAGAACTACTCCCTCCTCATGGGAGCAGCAGCGGTGATGAAGATGGCGGTGGAGATGGCAGCGGTGTCGATGGAGAAGCCTTCCGGGGGCACTTCCCCGCTCCGGCAGCGTGCCGGAACAGAGATCCTGTCCCCCAGATCTTGGCTTCGCGATGGCGGCGGCTCTGGCAGGTTTCTGTGGGTTTCGTCAATTGTATCGGGTTTTCTGATCCAGGGGCTTTATATAGGCGAAGAGGCGGCGCAGGAAGGTCGAAGGGGGGTCCACACCCTAGGGGGGCGCGCCCCCCCCCTTGGCCGCGCCGGGGTAGGGTTTGGTGGCCCTGCCTCCCTTCTCTTGCGGTTCTCGTGTGTTACGGAGGCTTCGGGTAAAATAGGAACACAGGCGTTGATTTCGTCCGATTCCGAGAATATTTCGTTACTAGGATTTCTGAAACCAAAAACAGCGGAAAACGAGAAGCGGCACTTCGGCATCTTGTTAATAGGTTAGTTCCAGAAAATGCACGAATATGACATAAAGTGTGCATATAACATGTAGATAACATCAATAATGTGGCATGGAACACAAGAAATTATCGATACGTTGGAGACGTATCAGCATCCTTCTGCGCAGTGGAGACGCAATGCTCCGGGTTAGATTCCAACTTGCGCGAAGTGTCTGCCTTGCTCTGATGTTTCACCGCTGAAGCGACGAGCGTGCGAACGTAGTCGATGTCAATTTCCTCGTTGTTTTTCTTCAAGATCTCTGCAGCCTTCGTCATATTGTCCTTTGGGGTTGCGGCGGTCGTTGCTCCGTTGGAGTTGCGAAAGTGATCTTGCGGGGAGCTATCATCTCACGCCGGACCTTTTCGACCTCTCGGTGAGCTTCAACGATCTTGTCTTCCCAATGCTTTCGGAGTTCCTTGACTTGTGCCAATCCTGCGTCCACCTCCTTCTCACGCTGGATGAAGTCTTCCACAAAAACTGCGGCGTGCTTCCTTTCCTCTAGCATGGCGGCTGCGGTGTTCTTAAACTTCTTGGTTGTAGCCAGCAGCTCCAATCTCTTAGCTTCCAAAGCTTCTATGTCTTCAGGAGTGATGGGTTTGTTAAGGATATCCGAGCGGTAAACTGCATCCATGCCTGCTTGCGCGACCATCTCTTCAGGTGACAGGAGGCTCTCCGAGGAAGAATCCTTACGGGGCCGCTCCCGCGACATTGGAGATCCGTGATGGGATGGGCAGGGGTCGGATTGGGTGCCTCGCCTCTTCGATCCGTTTTCTCCCGGTGCCGCAACGAGTTGCAAGTACACTGCTTTGGTTGGGCGGAATCGACCTCGAGCCGATCACCGTATCCATATTCCCTCACCTTGCGATCGAACTCTTCGGTGTCCATGGATGGGGTGTCGCCGGAAATTGGGCTTAGGTTCCCCAAAATTGACTCTTCGACCGGAGTTCCGCTTTCTCCGACAGACCTCTTGCCGATCCGGAGCAGCGTTGTTTTCCGGGGCCTCGACCTGCTCGGGACCAGCTCCGACTTCATGAGGGCGGTTCCGGCGGTATGGGCCAAGAAGTGCACAAAGTGACACCTTTGCTTTTCTAACACACGGGAGACCCAGGCGGATCTGCATTGGTCTTCCACTGTTATTTCCTGCTCAGGGGCGGATTGGGTGGGTTTTGATTTTTTCAGATCTAAGGCGGAATCTTCGCTAAGAAGTTCCTGCATCTCAGATCGGATCTTCGCGACTGCGTCCTGCTCAGCGGCGGTCACATCAGCGCTACTTACCAGTGGGTTTCCGTCGGAATCGACGGTTTCCCCGATGAAGATGTGTATGCCGCCAACTGGGACGATGGAGAGCTTGACGGGGTCGGTTTTAGCCGGAATCCAACATTCATCCGGAGGGACGATCGGCAGATTTCCGGCGTAAAGGACACGCCCCACAGCGATGGTGTCGTCGTAGCTTCCCATGGCGGAACCCTCCCGGTTCCGGCCTCCGGACGCCGCGAGGCCCCACGGTGGGCGCCAAGCTGTCGTTGCCTAATCGACGGTACCTCGGAGGAGGGATCCTCACGAGGGGAGAAGAAGTAGGGGCCATAGGGCGGAGTGCACACGGGACGATGGTACGCGAGTTACCCAGCCCGGAACACTCGCACGATGACGGGGCCTACTGCTCGCTTGTGCGGAATTATCTGGGCGCTTTCGCGTTGTTACAATGAGTTGTGTTTGTGCCTCTAGGGCTCCCGGGATCCGGCTTATAAAGGCGCACGGATCTAGGGTTTACATGGAGAGTCCTAGCCGGATTACAGATAGCCTAACTACGGTACAATATCTTGCCGTGCACGTCACGGATCCGCCTTCCATATACGTCGTACCAGATCCGGATCCCTCATGGGCCTCCATGGATCCGGGTTCCTCCTAGCGTCGGTACGGATCCGGCTTACTGGTCCTGGGCCGGACTTCTTCCTTCATGATCAACAGCAACTGGGCCGCCCGATGGGCCACATGCCTCATCATCGTCTGTGGGCCACCCGGGCTTGCCGGATCTAGGCACTGTCGATGGTACACCCATGAAGTATACCCACAACAGCCAGTTCCTGTTTTCTGCTGTTTTTGGTTTCAGAAATCCTAGTAACGAAATATTCTCGGAATTGGACGAAATCAAGACCCAGGTCCCTATTTTTCCCGGAGCCTTCCAGAACACCCGAGAGCCGCCGAGGGAAGCCCCGGGGGCCCCACACCACCCTGGCGCGGCCAGAGGGGGGGCCGCGCCGCCCTATGGTGTGGGCCCCCCAGGCCCCCTCCGAGGCTGCCCTTCCGCCTATTTAAAGCCTCCGTCGCGAAAACCCTATTGCGAAAAACCACGATACGGAAAACCTTCCAGAGCCGCCGCCATCGCGAAGCCAAGATCTGGGGGATGAGAGTCTCGTTCCGGCACCTGCCGGAGCAGGGAAGTGCCCCGGAAGGCTTCTCCATCGACACCGCTGCCATCTCCACCGCCATCTTCATCACCGCTGCTGCTCCCATGAGGAGGGAGTAGTTCTCCATCGAGGCTCGGGGCTGTACCGGTAGCTATGTGGTTCATCTCTCTCCTATGTGCTTCAATACAATAATCTCGTGAGCTGCCTTACATGATTGAGATTCATATGATGATGCTTGTAATCTAGATGTCATTATGCTAGTCAAGAGAGTTTTACTTATGTGATCTCCGGAGACTCCTTGTCCCACGTGTGTAAAGGTGACAGTGTGTGCACCGTGTGGGTCTCTTAGGCTATATTTCACGAATACTTACTCACTGTTATGAATGGCGTAGTGAAGTGCTTATTTATATCTCTTTATGATTGCAATGTATTTTGTATCACAATTTATCTATGTGCTACTCTAGCAATGTTATTAAAGTAGTTTTATTCCTCCTGCACGGTGTAATGGTGACGAGTGTGTGCATCCGTGTTAGTACTTGGTTTATGCTATGATTATGATCTCTTGTAGATTATGAAGTTAACTATTGCTATGATAGTATTGATGTGTATTATTCCTCCTACATAGCATGAAGGTGACGAGTGTGCATGCTATGTTAGTACTTGGTTTAGTCGAATTGATCTTTCATGCACTCTAAGGTTATTTAAATATGAATATTGAATTGTGGAGCTTGTTAACTCCGGCATTGAGGGTTCGTGTAATCCTACGCAATGTGTTCATCATCCAACAAGAGAGTGTAGAGTACGCATTTATCTATTACTGTTATGTGATCAATGTTGAGAGTGTCCACTAGTGAAAGTCTAATCCCTAGGCCTTGTTCCTAAATATCGCTATCGCTTGCTTGTTTACTTGTTTTACTGCGTTACTACTTCGCTGCGTTACTACTGCTTGTTTACTTGTCCTGGGCAAAGCACTTTTCCGGTGTTGTTGCTACTACTCATATATATTCATACCACCCGTATTTCACTATCTCTTCGCCGAACTAGTACACCTATTAGGTGTGTTGGGGACACAAGAGACTTCTTGCTTTGTGGTTGCGGGGTTGCATGAGAGGGATATCTTTGACCTCTTCCTCCCTGAGATCGATAAACCTTGGGTGATCCACTTAAGGGAAACTTGCTGCTGTTCTACAAACCTCTGCTCTTGGAGGCCCAACACTGTCTACAAGAATAGAAGCTCCCGTAGACATCAGGCGCCACTTGGGCGATTCATGCCTGGAGATTGCTGGATCGAGTGGGATCCGGTCGTGCGCTCCCATGTTTTTACTCTGGCCGTTTGGTTACAGAGGGAGCGTTTCGAAGCTCTGCTGGCGGTTATTATCATGGAACACGTTTTCGTTCCGTGGTGCTGGCGGAGAATGCCATGGAAGTCAAGATATGTGGTCTTGCAATGGTGACTCGCGTCTAGGTGGCGAGGAGGAATTGGCTTCGTGATCGGTGTCTTTGGAGCAGCAGCATGCGAGTGGGGGCGACTGCACAGGAGAAGTTCAAAATCTTACCTTTCAGTGTGAAAATCTAAGGTCTGGCCTTAATTGGTTGTGCCTGGCAATGTCCTTGTTGAAGGCATTGTTTTGAGAGTGCGGATTTTCTTCAGGGTGAAAACCTAAGATCTATGATCGGGCGACGACAGCGCTGGTGCACTGTTGCCTTTTTGGAGGCGTCGCTTTTGGAGAAGGTGAACTTCTGGTGTTGTGATGGTGGTGTTAGTGCTGTTGTTTAAAAGATTAGATCACTATAGCGGGGCTTTTCTTTTTTTGGTAATTCTTCTTTCTTTTTTGGCTGTGTGCATCCGTAATGTCGCTAGGGCAGTGCGTTGTTGCAGAGGCTGTGTGTAATTGGTATCTCTGATATTAATATATATACTCTTTCTTTATCGAAAAAATCTAGACTATTGTAAAGTTTGGAGTACCTTGAAAATGAGCTAGACCATTAAATAATAGGAAACCAACCAATCTGTTCGGGCCAGCCAAGGTTGCTCAGATCAAAGCTTTTGAATGGCAGCTTACATGCCTGCACTGTGAAAAACCCGGAAGGTGAATATATTTGTTTTATCAACCATATTTTTCCATGCGTCCATGAGTCCATGCACGACGACCGCGTGGTTCGGTCGATCTGCTAGCGCAGAATGAAATTCCCAAACGTTTATACAATACCAGGGTCCAGGGGAGGAAACGAACGGGTGACGTAAAGGAAGACTTTCATCGTTTGACACTTTGACTGCGGCGCCATCGGCAGCGCTCACACAAGAGAAAACAAAAGTCGCAGGCGGCGATGAGATCGTTTGGCCTCGCGCGACCGTTTCACGCGAGGGTTTTATGATTCAAGAAGCACATAGTGTGTGATAGCGGTACTGACATGTACTACTGGTCACACAATCGCATGGCCACGAGTGAGGGCCGAATAAATGAGGCGCGCGCCGCCTGACCCTGAAATGGAAAAAGGTGTTTCTTGGCGGCATGTGCCCGTCGGTGACACGCAAGTCAAGCATCTTTGTCAGCGCCGACGAGATCAGGATTGCACGGCTGCAGGCACCGTCGGCGGTGGGCGGTGGGCCGGAAGCCGCCGCTGGTGCGTACGCGTGGCCAAGGGCGGGCGGTGCCGTGCCAGCCGCCTGCCTGAAACAGCAAAAACTGCAGCTGCGTGCGTACAGCGGGGCCGGAGCACCGCCACCAACCGGCGCGCGACCTACCGCCAGCGCCAGGGATCGAGCTACGCGTTGGTCGCCGGAAGCGAGTTTTTTCAGTCGCCGGGGACACACGGACACGCGTAACCGTACCTTGCCGGTCCTTTTTTAGGGAACCCTGGACTATTCTTCCTGGTACAAGGTTGGACTACAGCTGCTGACTCCTCGCCTAGAACGTGACTTTTTGCAGGGGTAGAACGTGACTTTTTATCAACATGTACGTGTCTTAGGTTTAAATAAAGGTAGCGCCTAGATATGAGGCGACTGATTTTTATTAAGTCTAAGTTGATTTCTTAGCTATTCAATTTGCATATGTAACTAAGAAAATACAAGTTGCAATCCATACGCAACTGAGAAAATATGAACGCATATGTAACTGAGAAAAATATTAGTTACAACTTATACACAACTGAAAAATATTAGTTACAACTTACGCGCAACTGAGAAAATATCAGTTGCAACTAGTAGGCAAGTGAGAAAATACCAATTGCAGCCCATGCGCAACCGAAAAAAATGCAAGTTGCAATATGCGCAACTAGAAAAATATCAGTTGCAACGCATGCGCAACTGACAAAATATCAGTTGCAACCTATATGCAACTAATTTTTTAGTTGCAACCCGTGTGTAATTGAGAAAATATGAGTTGCAACTCGTACGCAACTAAGAAATACCAGTTGAAATCCCATATCAGCACGGATCGCGAGACAAATCAGATGGCTAAAAAATCGACTTAGACTTAATAAAAATCAGGCGCCTAATTTCTAGCAAAACCGTTAAATAAAAATACCAACTGAACGCCAAGTGTGTTGTGGTGATAAAAACATGACTTGTCATCGCCGGTATCTTGCACCGGTAGATCGCCGACCCTCGCCTTCTCCGTGGGCTACGGCGCCGGTGCCCGAGCATGGGAGTCTCATGCTGAGCCCAACCTCGGTGGAGCCCTTAATCTAAACAAATAATAGAAAAAATGTACTACATATTTTTCCAGACATTTTTCAAAAGCTTTGAACATACATTTTTTTTTTTCGAATGTTTAGAATAAAGAGCTCTGGTGAGCCTGGGAGCTAAAGTGATGCGCTTAGACCAACTCTAGCAGATCCCGTAAACATGCTAGAACTATTAAATAACTGCTCGTTTTCAATTGCTATCGGAAAATCGGCACCAATCAGATCCTGTAAGGCCCGTAAAAAAGATTTAAGGGGGTCGGTAAAAATCTCCCCTCATACATCTAGACTCGAGGGCTGAGCGGCCGAACCCAGTGTGGCTTTTACTCCTCATCGAATTTTGGCGGGATGGTAGTTTTAGCTCGCGCCAACACCTTCCACGCGTAGGGTCGCCGGAGTCTGGCCAAATTCCGGCCGTAGACACCACCACCGTCACCTAGCCCCGCCACCAACACCGCCGCCTAGCTTGGCCACTGCCACCGCCACCACCACCGTGGACCTCCCCAGTTTTGGCCGTAGACACCACCTCAGCGGACCCCCCCAATTCCGGCCGTAGACACCCACGGTGGTGCGGCCACGCGCAAGCATGCAGGGGCGAGCAGCCTGGCCACATGCGAGCGCAATGCGACGACATGGCGGAAGACGGTGCGGCCAACACGAGCATGGCCCGTGAAGGTGGTGGGGTGTGTGGTCGCTGCTCGCTGGGAAGAAGGCATGGAAAAAGAGAGTGGAAAGGAAGCTGACAAGTGGACCTATTCGTGGCATATTCCGAAATGTACTGCTCTCTTTTACGGGATCTGCTCCGCACGGCATATTTTTAGCCTTAAATCACATTTAGGTGCTTTTAAGAGCCAATATTTCCGAGATCGGCTATACATGTTCTTAGAGCATCTCCAGTCACGTCCCCCAAACCATCTTCCAAAGGAATTTGGAGCGCGTCGGACAAAAAACATTCTCAGTCGCGTCCCCAAAGCCGCTTTTTGTCCGGCGCGGCTAGATACGGTGTCCGGCGCCCTGAGCCCGTCCCCGTCCCACAGGGGACGCTCGAAAAGCGAGGCGAGGCGTGGCGGGACTGACGCGTCACCGGCTCGGAAGCCTAAAACCCCGTCGCCTACCTTTGGTCAGGCGACGTTAATTGCGTCCCAGTTTTTCCAGACGACGCATGGACGCGTCTCGTCGTGCATGGTCGCGTGGCCTTCCGCGCTGGCGTTATTGCATCCAACGACCCGCTACCGCTTCGCCTGCCGCCGATGTACATTAAGAAGCCCTGTAGTTCATCCCAATCTCTCGCTGCTCCCAAATCTTCTCACCGCCGCTCCAACCAATGTCGTCATCCTCCCGCAAGATCGCCGTGGTGAACGGCTCCGACCACGGCAGCCTCACCATGAAGGAGGTGTGGGTGTTGTACCGCGCGGGATATCACGTCCCGCCGGACATGCGCCTGCCAAGCAGCGGCGGCTGGAAGATGGCCGTGAACGGCATAGGCATCCCACCACTGCCGTCGTCGGGCACGGAGCGCTGGACGGACACCATTAGGGCCCGGCGGTCTGCACTCGACGCCGACAAGCGGGCCGATCCGACCTAGGCGGCCACCGTCAATGATGCATGGTGGATCGCCTACTTCCAGGCGCAATACGACATGGAGATGCACATCACCATCGGCCCTGTCGGCGGGCCGAACAGCTGGAACAGGGACGGGTGCTGATGCGTGTAGTTGACACGTCCGTTGGGAACCCCAAGAGGAAGGTGTGATGCGCATAGTAGCAAGTTTCCCTCAGTAAGAAACCAAGGTTTAATCGAACCAGTAGGAGTCAAGAAGCACGTTGAAGGTTGATGGTGGCGGAGTGTAGTGCGGCGCAACACCAGGGATTCCGACGCCAACGTGGAACCTGCACAACACAATCACAGAACTTTGCCCCAACGTAACAGTGAGGTTGTCAATCTCACCGGCATGCTGTAAACAAAGGATTAGATGTATAGTGTGGATGATGATGATTATTTGCGAAGAACAGTAAAGAACAATTGCAACAGATTGTATTTCAGATGTAAAGAATAGGATCGGGGTCCACAGATCACTAGTGGTGTCTCTCCCATAAGATAGCGAGATGTTGGGTGAACAAATTACGGTTGGGCAATTGACAAATAAAGAAGGCATAACAATGCACATACATATATCATGATGAGTACTATGAGATTTAATCGGGGCATTACGACAAAGTACATAGACCGCTATCCGGCATGCATCTATGCCTAAAAAGTCCACCTTCGGGTTATCATCCGAACCCCCTCCGGTATTAAGTTGTAAACAACGAGACAATTGCATTAAGTATGGTGCGTAATGTAATCAACACAAATATCCTTAGACAAAGCATCGATGTTTTATCCCTAGTGGCAACGAGCACATCCACAACCTTAGAACTTTCTATCACTCGTCCCAGATTTAATGGAGGCATGAACCCACTATCGAGCATAAATACTCCCTCTTGGAGTCACAAGTATCAACTTGGCCGAGCCTCTACTAGCAACGGAGAGCATGCAAGAACATAAATAACATATATGATAGATTGATAATCAACTTGACATAGTATTCAATATTCATCGGATCCCAACAAACACAACATGAAGGATTACAAATAGATGATCTTGATCATGATAGGCGGCTCACAAGATCTAACATGATAGCACAATGAGGAGAAGACGACCATCTAGCTACTGCTATGGACCCATAGTCCAGGGGTGAACTACTCACACATCGATCCGGAGGCGATCATGGCGATGAAGAGACCTCCGGGAGATGATTCCCCTTTCCGGCAGGGTGCCGGAGGCGATCTCCTGAATCCCCCGAGATGGGATTGGCGGCGGCGGCGTCTCTGGAAGGTTTTCCGTATCGTGGCTCTCGGTACTGGGGGTTTCGCGACGAAGGCTTTAAGTAGGCGGAAGGACAGGTCAAGGGGCGTCACGGGGGCCCCACACAACAGGGCCACGCGGGCCCCCTGTAGGCCGCGCCGCCCTATTGTGGCGGCGCCCCGTGGCCCCACTTCGTTTCCTCTCCGGTCTTCTGGAAACTTCGTGCAAAAATAGGACCCTGGGCGTTGATTTCGTCCAATTCCGAGAATATTTCCTTACTAGGATTTCTGAAACAAAAAACAACAGAAAACAACAACTGGCTCTTCGGCATCTCGTCAATAGGTTAGTGCCGGAAAATGCGTAATAATGACATATAATGTGTATAAAACATGTGAGTATCATCATAAAAGTAGCATGGAACATAAGAAATTATAGATACGTTTGAGACGTATCAGGTGCCTCCTGTTCTGGGACGGTCCGGGGCGCACCCTGGAGAACGTCATCGACGACATCCACAACGGCGCTCCAAGGTTGGAGGCGCCATCCTCACCGCCACCGTCTCCCGCAGCGCGTTGGCAGCCGAGGAGGACGTACTCGTCCTCCTCCAACTCTTCCTCGTCAGGGCCAGCCCGATCGACGCCATCCTCGTCGCACTGCTCTGCGCCCTACATCGTCCCCAAGCGCGTGGTGAAGGAGGAGGCCGCGACGCCCGTCAATCGGAGGTGCGGCGGCAGCGGCAGCCGGCAACAGCAAAGGCGCGGCGGCGCCCTCCTCATCCCAAAGCCGGAGGTGAAGGAGGAGCAGGACGATGAGGAAGCGGTGAAGGCGGTGCTGTTAGCAGAGTACGAGCGGCAGCAGTGGCTCATCACCAGCAGCGACGACCCTGAGGACTGCCCAGGGCTGCGAGCGGCGTGCTTGGCGTCGCTGAACGACAAGGACACCTGGAGGGGCGACCTTGACACGGCGATCGCCATGTCCATCCGCGACACTGGGAAGCCGCTCGTGGACCTCACCGACGATGGCGAGGCAGGACCAAGCGGCCTGGTGAAGGACGAGCCCGACGAGCGCGTTAAGCAGGAGGTCGTCACCGACGACATGTACATTTCCACCAGTACTATGACGCCTCCGGCCACCGCGAATACTTCTAGATTAGGGTTTAATTTAAATGTAATCGAATCTCGTTTGAATCTATAGCAAGTTTGGATGAATTTAATCGAATCTCGCTCAAGTTTTAAATATCCAAATTTTTGTTTGGGGGGACGTGGCTGGGAAGCGACATCCCCCAAACGCGGCACGAACAAAACACATCCCCCAAAAGCTCGATCCGGCGCCGTTTAAGGACGGTTTGGGGATGTAACTCGAGATGCTTTTAGGGTCCGTTTGCAGGTTAGGGTTCAGTCTCTGGTTTGGTCGATCTACTAGCGAAGAATGAAATTCTCAAAGCATTTATGACAACAGCACAGATGAGAAAACGGAGTGACTGCAGCGCCATCTAGTATCCACCGCTCACACAAGAGAAGCTTTCCGCAACATGACAGAGATTTTTGGCTCCTGAGTGCTCCTGCTGCTTTCAAATATTAAAAATCTCGTAAAACAATATATTAAAAAACCAAATTTATGAGTCCCAATTTTTTTTAGAAAAAAAACATGTTGTAGCCAATGATTTACCCCACAAACATGAAAAAATCAATTTGAAATATTTTGTATTCTGGACTATACAAAAATGATAAATGTGTGGATCTGTGTATGCATATTTCAAATCTCCAAATTTAACAGATTTTGTCTTTTTTGTGTGGCCTACAATATAAAGAATTTCACATTGAAATTTTATACGCTTGTAAGTTACGTTATTTACTATATCCAGATTTTTTTTCAGATTTTTTTTGAAACTTACTTTTATATTAAATTTTTTTTTACAGCAAGAGCACTAGACCACTAGTGCCCATGAGTCTGACACTTTCCGCAACAGATGCAACAAAGTCATACTTAGCGATGAGATTGCTTGGCCACGCACCGTCTTCACGACCGTTTCACGTAAGGATTCTGTAAGTCAAGAAGCACAGTCTGTATAGTGCTACTGATAGTCTGATACGTACTGACCACACAACCGCCATGACTGAGGGCTGAATAAATGAGGCGCCGCCTGACCCTGAAATGGAAAAAGGCGTTTCTTGGCGGCATGTGCCCGTCAAGTCACACAGAGCGAGCATTTTTGTCAACAAACGATTTTGCATTATATAGTTATCGGATGTGCGTATCGTAGGTTTAAAATGCCAATTGTAGGGCAAGTGTGTTTTTACGGAAGAAAAAGACTGACAAGTCATCACATGTTTCTTCCTCGCCACGCTATCCGCCCATCCCTCGCCTTCACCGTGTGCTGCGCAGATGCACGCGCGTCTACCTAGGACCTGGTAGTCCCAGTAGGTAGGTTTATGATTTGTTTACAGGTTATGTTCCAGTCTCTAATTGTCGGCGTTGAGTTGATGGCGTCATTATTGGCACAGGATACCATATCCCCGCCTCATCCTCATTTTTGGGGGTGCTGGAGGTTCATGTGTTATGTGTAAGCCGTCTTCTTCTTCTTCTTCGGACCACAGATCCTTCTGGATTGACGTCCTCCGATACTTTCCACCTGAGATCGCTGACTGTGTGGATACTATTTTCTTGTCCCGGTGGTTCCGGCAGTGGTGTGGAGCTCCAGCGGGGGAAACATCGGCACGCCGTTGGCATGTGCGGGATAAAGAAGATGAATGACTCCTAAAGGACGTGGTCGTATTATCTATTGTGCCAGGGGTTTCTTATAATGTTGGTATTTGATAGTTATAGAGTTTTGTCTCATTCGAAAAAATGAAGGGCATTATTGTTTATGCTCGAGAGGGATTATTTCATTATAATGGAAAGGTCACCATCAAATCTTTGTATTAACTGGTTATTGTAGCAATTTTTCTATTGTCCTACAAAGCACTAAGATAAAAGGGCATGTTTAATTCAAAGGATTCTCATAGAAATTTCAGAGGAGTATTTAATTATTATTATTATTGTTATTTATATGATTCTACAAACATAGGAACAAGAAAGCCATGGGATTGTAATTTCATGTCCACTCCAGGCTTACATGTTTTTATATGCACAAAATGTTTTTTTATTCCATCACAGGAAAAAAGATTCCGCAAAGATGTGTGACTGGAAGTTAGAATTTTATGAAATGTAGTACAAAAGGTTGCTTAGGATTTTTTAATGGGGCTTGATCCTACAAACCAAACAAGAAACACAGAAAAAGATACTAAGGAATCGAATTCTCCGAAATTTCTTCATAGACCCTTTGAATCAAATAGGCACAAGAATTGTTAGGACTTTTTTCATGGTGGTTGTTTGGTTAGGATCTTCTTTAATGGATCTTTTGTATTGAATTTCATACGAAATTTAATATACATTTAAATCTCATTGTAGGAAACCTCTCTTCTTCATGTGATGGAATCAAACAACTTTTTAATGCTTGTGCAATCCTCTAGGAATGAAATGAGCATGACCTTGCAAATTCTATGTTTTTAAAATCTTGCAAATCAACGATGCCCTAAAACTCTAAAATTTCGATAGGAGCTTTAAACTATTCATCTCAGATCCAAAGGCGTGATTGGTTGTTCACGAAGCAATTTCCCGCAAGCGTTGGGCCAAAAAAGAGCCTTTGGTAGCACAAATCACACCGAAACACAACACCACACGAAGTTTAAAGAAGCCCAAAACATGGCCCGTGAGGCACGCTTGATTCAACGGTTTTTGATATGAGATTCACATATGTGGTTGCCACTGTTGATTTTGATATGAAGTTCACATATGTGCTTGCTGGGTGGGAAGGTTTAGCTCACGATGCAACGATTCTTACTAACAACTTGGAGAGACATGATGGCCTCCAAGTTTCCGTGGGTATGTTCTACCTAGCTGATGCCGGATATGCTTTCCGCCCTGAATTTCTGCCACCCTTTAGGTCTCATCAAGGTTCTACCCCAAAATGCCAAGGAGCTTTTCAATCTTAGATACTCTAGTCTTAGAGTCACTCTCGCGAGGGCATTACCTGCTCTGAAGAACAAATTTTGGGGTACCAATCACGCTCCAAAGAACCGGCTATTGTTGCCACCCAAACAATGAGCCAAATCTACGCCAATAAACATTGTTAGTAACCAAACATAGTACGCAAACTAGATTAAGCTTGTTCTTCCTCATGCAGTATTGAAGGGGCCAAAAATTAAAACATGCAAAATTCGATGTGAACCTGCAACCAACCACGCCGGCTCCAATTTGAAGCCAACGGAGATGCTTCCCCATTGTGCGCGGAGATCACATTATACTGTGGGACCCGCGTGGCGGCGCGGCTAATCTAGCCCATACCCAGTCACTGCATGTGGGCCTTCCCCAGCCCGGATAGTTGGACGCCGCGGCGGCTACCCTGTCCAACCTCTGCCTTTCCCCAGCCCGCCCACTTCGCTTCACCAACCGCGCCCCTCGCTTCCGCCGCCGCGCGCGGAGCGGAGCGGAGCTCGCCGG
>NC_061514.1:294370466-294411614 GCF_022539505.1 Lolium rigidum | reverse complement strand
CTCGGCCAAGTTTTTACTTTTAACTCCAAGAGGGAGTACTTATGCTCGATAGTGGGTTCATGCCTGCATTGACACCCGGGACGAGGACGTAAACTCCTAAGGTTGTGTTGTGTCGTTGCCACTAGGGATAAAACATTGGCGCTATGTCCGAGGATGTAGTTGTTGATTACATTACGCACCATACTTAATGCAATTGTCTGTTGTTAGCAACTTAATACCGGAGGGGTTCGGATGATAACCCGAAGGTGGACTTTTTAGGCATAGATGCAGCTGGATGGCGGTCTATGTACTTTGTCGTAATGCCCAATTAAATCTCACTATACTTATCA
The DNA here is from genome assembly GCF_022539505.1 of Lolium rigidum. NCBI lineage: Eukaryota > Viridiplantae > Streptophyta > Magnoliopsida > Poales > Poaceae > Lolium > Lolium rigidum. The sequence continues at coordinate 294,411,285 of NC_061514.1, read as the reverse complement.
TGTCATGTATGTGCATTGTTATGCCCTCTCTATTTGTCAATTGCCCGACCGTAATTTGTTCACCCAACATGCTTTTATCTTATGGGAGAGACACCTCTAGTGAACCGTGGGACCTCGGTCCATTCTTTAATACCGAAATACAAATCTGCTGCAATACTTGTTTTACTATTTTCTCTCGCAAACAATCATCTTCCACACAATACTGTTAATCCTTTGTTACAGCAAGTCGGTGAGATTGACAACCTCACTGTTTCGTTGGGGCAAAGTACTTTGGTTGTGTTGTGCAGGTTCCACGTTGGCGCCGAATCTCCGGGTGTTGCGCCGCACTACATCCCGCCGCCATCAACCTTCAACGTGCTTCTTGGCTCCTCCTCGGTTCGATAAACCTTGGTTTCTTTCTGAGGAAAACTTGCTCGCCGTGCGCATCATACCTTCCTCTTGGGGTTGCCCAACGAACGTGTGAAATACACGCCATCGCATCATCCAACACCTTCCCGACCGAGTATAGGTCGGTGCACGCCCTGCGATAGCATCGGACGTGTGACCGGGAGGCTTTGCGGGCCGTCGCTCCGAGGGACCGGGGCCAGCCGCAGCCCTAGTTGTTCCCGGCTCTCACCGTGTTGGCGGTCCACCGCCCGCCGGTGGGTTTCGACGCCAACACATTTCGGGCACGCCCGGTGGGACAATCTTCGACATCCACCGCATCGCCATCTACATCCGAGATGGCGGAAAGCACTCCCGTCAAGAATGAGGATCCGACCGACGAGCTCAAGAAGAAGCATGACGAGATCAAGGCGGTCCTCGAAGCCGAACTCATCGGCTCTTTCCACGGAACCCGCTCCCATGGCGTCAGGTGGAAGGGGTTCTCACCGAAGGCGCACTCGATGGAGTGGACCTGTCCGCCCCGTCGAAGAACGCACCAGTGTCGCTGCGTCGAGGAGATCAACTACATGGTGGCTCATTCGCCGCACCGCCACTCGAGAGCCCGGTAAACACTCTGGAGCGTGTCGCTCCGCGCGTGGTCCAGGAAATCATGAGCCATCGGTATTCTCCGTCGGGACCAGCTCGGGGACTTACAAAGGAGAGATGCCACTCAGCCCCATCCTCCGCTGCCGTTCGCATGGGCAGCACCGAAGTGCCGAACTCATCGGCATACGTCGTCTACAAGATTGGTGGTGATCCTAGTGACTACCAATTCCTACCCGAGGCGCCCAAGGAGATCCCGCACGGATACGCGTGCGCATACGTACTGCATCGCAATACCCGGGCACTCTCGAACCAGGTTGCAACAGCATGGGCCTCTAGAACAGCAGGAGGAACGTCGGGAGCCGAGCTTGAGAAGCAAACGTGGTTAGCTAAGTACGCCACTCCGACAAACCTCCAGAGCCCAGCTCCTGCAGTTGGCTTAGAACCGGAAAAGCAAGCATGGCTGGTAAAGTATGCCACCCCAGCGAATCTTCAAGGTTCGACACCTTCAGCCATCACCGCGGATCAGATTTGTACAATTCTGAAAGATCAGTTCGGCATGATGCCGAAAAGGAAGACGTTCGGCTATACCAAGCCGTACCCCAACGACTACGAATTGATCCCGCTACCACCCAAATATCGGCTCCCGGACTTCACAAAGTTTAGTGGATCAGAAGGTTCCAGCTCCATCGAGCATGTGAGCCGATATTTGGCACAGCTGGGCACGATCTCAGCATCAGACGAGTTGCGTGTGAGGTTCTTCGCATAGTCCCTCACAGGATCGGCTTTCGGGTGGTACACATCGCTGCCACCGAACTCCATCCGGACTTGGAAGCAGCTTGGAAGAGCGGCTCCATGAACAAGTATCACTCGAGGCTTCCGAGGCTGGCATTGCCGATCTAGCACAAGTACGACGAGCGCGGGGAGACAGTGTCGAGTACATCCAGCGCTTCGAGACTATTAGGAACCGATGCTTTTCGGTTCACGTAAGTGAAAAGAAGCGGTCGAGTTGGCGGTGGTGGGTCTCTCAGCATCGATCAAGGACGTGGCCTCCCAAGCGGACTACCCTTCATTGGCGCACATGGTGCGAAGGCTGTCAAGCATATGAACAAGCGCCACCCGAGATGTTTACCGAGACAAATTCAAGCGTGCGGTGACCCTGGTTGAGGCGGACGAGGATGAAGGTGCTGCAGGAGATCGAGAGGTAGCAGGTGGCTGAATGGACTCGAGCGGCAGGCCCCGTGTCCCGCAAATGGGTAAAGCCACAAGGCCCTCCAAAAGGGTTCGACTTCGACGTGACCAAAACTGAGCAGATTTTCGATCTCTTACTCACGGAGAAGCATATAAAGGTACCCGAAGACCACAAGATCCCCACGGTGCAAGAGCTGAATGGAAAGCCATACTGCAAGTGGCATAACACGTTCACCCACACCACCAACGACTGTCGGGTGTGGCGGCAGCAGATCCAAATGGCGATAGAAAATGGACGGCTAATTTTCAACCAGTACGCCATGAAAGTCGACACACACCCCTTCCCCGCCGTGAACATGGTGGAGTATACTTACCATGGAGGGTGCCAGCCAGATCTCTCGCGCAATATCAACATGGTAGGGCTTGGGAACCACTCTGGTAAGGACGGAGATGAGGGCAGCCTGCTCTCATAGCAAAGATACGAGGAAGCCGCTCCACGCGATCGGCTCCGCCAAGACGGCAAGCGCTACGTCACGGAGGGAGAAGTGAAGAACATAAGATATCAGCCGACCTCTCTCTGATCACCTCCTCAACAAGTATGTGAGTCGGTATGACCAACGCCGGCGATACGGCGATGATGATGAAAGAGATCGTCTGGCTAGAGAAGCCAGAAGACATCGTCGGCACGATCGCGATGAGGAGGAGCACGAGCGCCGTGCCAAGGAAAAGTCGGGGAGCGAGACGACGTGGATAGGCACCGGGACTGCCCCTTCTTCGGACACTCGCTGGGATTCAGGAATGAGCCGATTGCCCACAATCGGCAATTGCCCGAATGCAACCGAAGAAGAAGGAGACAGCCAACGTGTCCGTGTTCAAGCGCCTAGGGCCTCTCCCGCCACAAAGCAAACGTGCTGAGTCCCCTCGGTTAGAAGATCTCGAGGATTCGAAGACGAGGGGAAGAAGAAGACAGTACCACCGGCCAAGGTGGTGCCCCGATGGGCTCAGCCGTTCGCAGAAGCGAAGGGTTCAGCGTCTGCGTGGGTTGGAGGAAGCTGAAAGATTATACCGGCACACGTTGAGGAAGGCACGGCCTAATCTGGCCGCCAAAATTCAGCGAACCCTGGACGAAGAAGGTCGGCCACAAAGAAAAGAGTGGCGCCCCAAGCAAAGGAAAGCCGATGATGAGACATCGGCTGGCACAAACATGGTCTTCATCCTTCCAACGGAGTTTAGCGCTCAAGGATTATACGAAGCACCTGTGGCACAATTGGACTGCGACCCACGGCCGGTCATCTTTGAGAAGCCGCGAGAAAGAAGTTACAGGCATCTGAAGGCCCTGTACTTGCGAGGTTACATCAATGGGTAGCCTGTCAACAAGATGTTGGTAGACACCGGAGCGGCAGTTAACATTATGCCATACTCCATGCTACGTCGGTTGGGACGCTCCAGCTCGGATCTGATCAAGACCAATGTAACACTGAGCGATTTCAACGGCCAAGCATCCGACGCACAAGGTGTTCGAATGTGGATCCGACCGTAGGAAGGAAAACTCGTCCCTACGACGTTCTTTATTGTCGACGAAGCAAGAGTACCTATGCCTGTCCTACTAGGGAGAGATTGGATCCACGCCAATCGTTGCATTCCATCCACGATGCACCAATGCCTAATACGAGTGGGATGGAGATGAAGTAGAAGTCGTCCACGCAGATGATTCGAGTCGAGATTTCAACAGCCGGCATGGACGTTTGGGAGACATCAGGCCAAGAGCCACTCTCGAGCATCAATTTGGACGACTGCGAGCACATCGACGTGACAAAGAACGGGGTTAGGCTGGTTTTATCCACCGGCCTGACCGTGTAACAAAGCAACCGTCGATGGACGAACGTGGCGAGGCTGATCCTTGTGATCGGCCCCAAAAAATTTATGGAGGACATTACAAAACCTTCATCGAACAAGCAACGTGGAGGCCGATTCCAGCAATCGGCCAAAATTATCCTCACCATCCATTCTGCCTGGGTTCAGCATTTAATCCAACAGGGGATACCTGAAGAGCCGATACCATCAATTCTCTTGACAGAATCGGCTCGGGGGGCACTTAGGTGGATGAAACACGAGGATATGCAGTAGGAATGTCTTGAAAGTGCCCAGCAGCCCAAGATATTCTTTGATGATGGGTATTGAGGTATGGGGGCCGATACATAAATCGGCCGTAAAAAATTCAAAATTTTTTAAGCACAGCCGATGCAGCAGACATCGACTTAAGGATAGAAAGCTGATGCCGCCGCCATCGACTCTAGAACAATTACACGAGACCCACGAGAGCAGCCTCGGTTGCAATAAGCCGACAACCCTGTGCGATAGTTCAGCGGTGACATCAATTTGACATGCAAGACACCGGCGTTCAACGGAAAAAAGCTGATCGATGGGGCAAGTTTGGCTGGCTCTTCCTGGTGGCTGTTTCAGATTACCGCATTACCTAAAGTCAAAGCCTTTCCTGTAATGATCTGTGCATCCTCGCTGATGTTCTCGCCTTGATTAAGGCTCGGGGGGCAGCTAATTTGGTGGATGCTCTATTTTTCGGGAGCCGATTAGAGATGCATCGGCTGACCCTGTATCGCGGCCTTCTCCGAAAACATTGAGCTGCTTGCAGAGGAAGACTGCTAAGGCTACAGAGGGGAGCTGGAAAGGGTGGCTGTCGTCTTTTACAGGGTTTGGACCGTCTTGTTGCTACAAAAAGGGAGGAAGACTGGATTCTCAAAAGTGGCCGATGAACAGTCATCGGCTATAGATTTGCGGAGTATCAAATCACAGTCTGAATTTGAGAAGTGCTTGACTGACGGTCTAATCGATATCTGAGCCCGGCTTCATGGGCGTCTAGAAGAGGAGGGGTCTGATACGTTGCTGTCAGCCTTGGTGAGACGAGCTGGAGGATTGAAATTGAACTAATTGAAAGATAAATCGGGAGAACAATTTTCATTAGTTCAATGGAGCAGCTTTACAAGGAAGAGTCGATGGCTCTCAAAAGAGGGATCTGGTGCCTAGTGCACTCGCTACTACTAGTCCTACTCTACTAGTCGCCGCTGTCCTCATCATCGCCGTCGTCGATGTCGTCGGCGCTGCTCCCAGGAAACTCCTCGTCGCTGCTGCCCTAGCCTTTGGTCGGAGCTTCGTCTTCCTCGTCATCCTCATCATCCTCGCTGTCCGCCCAAGAGCGGAAGCGTTTCGTCGGCGGGTACCCAGCGGAAGAGGAGGAATCATCTTCCTCCTCCTCCTCCTCTTCTCCTTCTTCGTCATCATCTTCGTCCTCGCTGTCCGCCCACATGCGGGAACGCTTCTTCGGCGGGAGTTTGGCGGAGGGGGAGGCCTTGGCCTTCGCTACTTCTCCTTCTTTCTTCTCCTTGTCGGAGGAGATGGGGTTCGCTCCGGAGTGAAGGTCGTCCTCATTCTTGCTCTTCGGCGAGGATTGGAGGGGGAGGCCTGAGGGGGAAGAAGAAGAGGAGGACATTGTTACAGGAGGAGAGGGTTTTTTGGCGCCGACCGCTAGAACAGAGGAAGGGGATGAAGAGGACTGATCAATCGGCACGGTTAAATAATGGGGAGCCTAGTGGAGATTTAATGCCATTGCAGTTTCCGAGGAAGTGATGCTAAAGCTATCGAATTTTACAATCGAGTTGCGAAGACAAAGTGTCATGATGAAGGATGCCGCAACAGTTCGCTCTGCGATGACATGACCCGACGAAAGAAAGCATAATGATTTTGGAAATGACATTTCCAAAACCAGGGGGGCATGTGTTATCACCAGAATTTGACCGGGTCAGAGGTGGGCCGCGATCAAGATGGACTTGAAGAATATACATACAAAAGAAGTACGTGAATCGGCCTCGTATGCAACGTTTGGGCTAGTTTGCCCTTGTATCATGTAACTTATTAGATTACGTGTCGTTTAGGAGTTAGAGTTTTACCCGTGCACCGGTTAGGTGCACGCTCTGAATTAGAAAGTCCCTTGGACTATAAATATGTATCTAGGGTTTATGGAATAAACAATAACCAACGTTCAACACAAACAAATCTCGGCGCATCGCCAACTCCTTCGTCTCGAGGGTTTCTCCGGTAAGCACCATGCTGCCTAGATCGCATCTTGCGATCTAGGCAGCGACAAGCCTATCACGTTGTTCATGCGTTGCTCGTGGCCGAAGCCTTTTTGATGGCGAGCAACGTAGTTATCTTAGATGTGTTAGGGTTAGCATTGTTCTTCGTATCATATGCTGTCGTAGTGCAACCCTTATGCATCTAGCCGCCCTTACACCTGTCTTAGGTGTAGGGGCGGCACCCCGCTCGATCATAGTTTAGTAGATCCGATCCGTTACGGTTGCTCCTTGTTCATCAAGGATTAGTTTAACATCCGCAATAGTTAGGCCTTACAAAGGGTTGGAGGATCCAGCTGGCGTGTAGGGTGGAGTTTGCTAGCCCTAGACAGGACGTTCCGGGATCAACCTCGTGTTGGTTTTTAGGCCCTCGTCTAGGATCGGCTTACGGTCACCATACGCGAGCGCGAGGCCCAATCGTGAGTAGGATGATCCGATTATGCGGTGAAAACCCTAAATCGTCGTAGATCGTTTTAACTTTATCTTGATCAAGCAGACCACCATATATTCGGACACCTTGTACGAATCATGGGTGGATCGGCTCTTTGAGCCGATTCACAGGATAACCTGAGAGCCGATCGAGGCTCGTATTTAATGTTTACGTGTATGCCATGCAGGAAACTAAGCGAGGCATCATCCAACACCTTCCCCGACCGTGTATAGGTCAGGTGGCACGCCCTTGTGATAGCATCGGACGTGTGACCAGGAGGCTTTGCGGGCCGTCGCTCTGAGGGACTGGGGCCAGCCGCAGCCCTAGTTGTTCCCGGCTCTACTGTGTTGCCAGTCACTGCCCGCCGGTGGGTTTCTGACGCCAACAGCCTCCGACCTTTGATGATTATTATAAAGAATGCTATGATATAGGTTATAACTATCCTTATGAAACTTGTCATAGTCATGATTGGATTACCAAAAACAATTCTTTTAATATGCAACTTGTTTACCATGTTCAAATTCTTGATAATAATCTTGCTCCAATTATTATTAATGAGAATAACTCTTCTTATGCCAAAATTAATGATACTTCTATGCATATGAACCATGATAAGAATGTTTTAAGTGATGGGTATATTGTGGATTTCATCAATGATGCTACTGAAAGTTATTATGAGAGAGGGAAATATGGTTATATGCACCTTAATAATATTAAGTTTCCCTCTTTATGTTGAGAATCTTGAAGTTACTCGTGTTTTATCCTCTTATGCTTGTCATTTTGTTCTTCATGAATTCATTTGTGTACAAGACTCCTCTTCATAGGAAGCATGTTAGACTTAAATGTGTTTTGGATTTGCTTCTTGATGCTCTCTTTTGCTTCAACTACTATTTCCGCGAGTGCAACATTAAAACTGCTCGAGCCCATCTTAATGGCTATAAAGAAAGAACTTCTTGGGAGATAACCCATGTGTTATTTTGCTACAGTACTTTGTTTTATATTTGTGTCTTGGAAGTTGTTACTACTGTAGCAACCTCTCCTTACCTTAGTTTTGTGTTTTGTTGTGCCAAGTAAAGTCGTTGATAGCAAGGTTGATACTAGATTTGGATTACTGCACAGAAACAGATTTCTTTGCTGTCACGAATCTAGGCAAAATTCTCTGTAGGTAACTCAGAAAATTATGCCAATTTACGTGAGTGATCCTTTCATTCAATTTGAGCATTTTCATTTGAGCAAGTCTGGTGCCTCAATAAAATTCGTCTTTACGGACTTTTCTGTTTTGACAGATTCTGCCTTTTATTTCGCTTTGCTCCTTTTGCTATGTTGGATGGATTTCTTTGTTCCATTGACTTCCAGTAGCTTTGGGCAATGTCCAGAAGTGTTAAGAATGATTGTGTCACCTCTGAACATGTGAGTTTTTGATTATGCACTAACCCTCTAATGAGTTTGTTTCGAGTTTGGTGTGGAGGAAGTTTTCAAGGGTCAAGAGAGGAGGATGATACAACGTGATCAAGAAGAGTGAAAGCTCTAAGCTTGGGGATGCCCCGGTGGTTCATCCCTTCATATTTCAAGAAGACTCTAGCATCTAAGCTTGGGGATGCCCAAGGCATCCCCTTCTTCATCGACAAATTATCAGGTTCCTTCTCTTGAAACTATATTTTTATTCGGCCACATCTTATGTACTTTACTTGGAGCGTCTGTTTGTTTTTGTTTTTGTTTGAATAAATGCTTGTATGGGAGAGAGACACGCTCCGCTGGTTCGCATGAACACATGTGTTCTTAGCTTTTAATGTTCATGGCGAAGGTTGAAACTGCTTCGTTAATTGTTATATGGTTGGAAACGGAAAATGCTACATGTAGTAATTGGTATGATGTCTTGAATAACTTGATACTTGGCAATTGTTGTGCTCTTGTTTAAGCTCTTGCATCATATACTTTGCACCTATTAGTGAAGAAATACATAGAGCTTGTTAAAATTTGGTTTGCATGAGTGGTTTCTCTAGAGTCTAGATATTTTCTAGTGAGGTGTTTGAACAACAAGGAAGACGATGTATAGTCCTATAATGCTTGTAATATGTCTTTTATGTAAGTTTTGATGTACTAGTTCGTGCTTGTGTTTGCTTCAAACAACCTTGCTAGCCTAAAACCTTGTATCGAGAGGGAATACTTCTCATGCATCCAAATCCTTGAGCCAAACAACACTATGCCATTTGTGTCCACCATACCTACCTACTACATGGTATTTCCTGCCATTCCAAAGTAAATTGCTTGAGTGCTACCTTTAAACAATTCAAAATTTATCATCTGATTTGTGTCAATGTTTTATAGCTCATGAGGAAGTATGTGGTGTTTATCTTTCAATCTTGTTGGGCAACTTTCACCAATGGACTAGTGGCTTCATCCGCTTATCCAATAATTTTGCAAAAAGAGTCAGCGCGGGGTTCCCAGCCCCCAATTAATCAACCTTCATTAATAATTCTCTTCACATGTTTTGCTCCGATTCATCGATAAGCAAACTTAATTTTGCAAATAGACACTCCTTCATGGTATGTGAATGTTGGAAGGCACCCGAGGATTCGGTTAGCCATGGCTTGTGTAAGCAAAAGGTTGGGAGGAGTGTCATCCATAAATAAAACTAAAGTACATGTGTAAACAAAAGAGAAGAGGGATGATCTACCTTGCTCGGTAGAGATAACGTCCTTCATGGGAGCCGCTCTTTGAAGGTTTGCCTGGCAAGGGGGTTAGAGTACCCGCTACCATTCGTTGACAACAACATACACCTCTCAAAACTTTATTTTTATGCTCTCTTTATGTTTTCAAAATAGAAGCTCTAGCACAAATATAGCAAGTATAATCGATGCTTTCTTCTTTGAAGGACCATTCTTTTACTTTTATTGTTGAGTCAGTTCACCTATTTCTCTCCATCTCAAGAAGCAAACACTTGTGTGAACTGTGCATTGATTCCTACATATTTGCATATTGCATTTGTTATATTGCTTTGCATTGACAACTATCCATGAGATATACATGTTACAAGTTGAAAGCAACCGCTGAAACTTAGTCTTCCATTGTGTTGCTTCAATACCTTTACTAAGAATTTATTGCTTTATGAGTAACTCTTATGCAAGACTTATTGATGCTTGTCTTGAAAGTACTATTCATGAAAAGTCTTTGCTATATGATTCAATTGTTTACTCATTGCATTTACATTGTTTCGAATCGCTGCATTCATCTCATATGCTTTACAATAGTATGATTAAGATTATGTTGGTAGCATGTCACCTCGTAAATTATCTTTTATCGTTTACCTACTCGAGGACGAGTAGGAACTAAGCTTGGGGATGCCGATACGTCTCCAACGTATCTATAATTTCTGATGTTCCATGCTTGTTTTATGACAATACCGACATGTTTTGTTCACACTTTATGTCATTATTATGCGTTTTCCGGAACTAACCTATTGACGAGATGCCGAAAGGCCGGTTGTTGTTTTCTAGCTGTTTTTGGTTCCGGAAAGGTTGTTCGGGCAATATTCTCGGAATTGGACGAAATCAACGCCAAACCTCCTATTTTTCCCGGAAGGCTCCGAACACCGAAGGAGAGTCGGAGGAGAGCCGGGGGGCCCCACACCATAGGGCCGCGCGGGCCGGACCCGGCCGCGCCGGCCTAGGGTGAGGCCACCCTGTCGGCCCTCTGCGCCGCCTCTTCGCCTATAAAACCCCTTTCGACCTAAAACGCAGTACCTCTTGACGAAACTCCAGAAAGACTCCAGGGGCGCCGCCACCGTCGCGAAACTCCAATTCGGGGGACAGAACTCTCTGTTCCGGCACCCTGCCGGGACGGGGAATTGCCCCCGGAGCCATCTCCACCGCCATCTTCACCGCCATCGCTGCCTCCATGATGAGGAGGGAGTAATCCACCCCGAGGCTGAGGGCTCCGCCGTAGCTATGTGGTTAATCTCTCTCCCATGTACCTCAATACAATAATCTCATGAGTTGCTTTACATGATTGAGATTCATATGAGTTTTGTATCACTACTATTCTATGTGCTACTCTAGTGATGTTATTAAAGTAGTTTTATTCCTCCCGCACGGTGTAATGGTGACGAGTGTGTGCATCCGTGTTAGTACTTGGCGTAGGCTATGATTGTAATCTCTTGTAGATTATGAAGTTAACTATTGCTATGATAGTATTGATGTGATCTATGCCTCCTTCATGGTATGATGGTGACGAGTGTGCATGCTATGTTAGTTCTTGGTGTAATTGTGTTGATCTATCTTACACTCTAAGGTTATTTAAATATGAACATTGAATATTGTGGAGCTTGTTAACTCCGGCATTGAGGGTTCGTGTAATCCTACACAGTTAGCGGTGTTCATCATCCAACAAAAGAGTGTAGAGTAGTCCTATTATGTGATCATTGTTGAGAGTGTCCACTAGTGAAAGCAGGATCCCTGGGCCTTCCTTCCAAGCATCGAATCTCCGTTTGTTTATTGTTTTACTGCGTTACTACTGCTGCGTTACTACTGCTTGTTTACTGTCCTGGGCAAAGCACTTTTCTAGTGCCGTTGCTACTGCTTATTCATACCACCTGTATTTCACTATCTCTTCGCCGAACTAGTGCACCTCTTAGGTGTGTTGGGGACACAAGAGACTTCTTGCTTTGTGGTTGCAGGGTTGCATGAGAGGGATATCTTTGACCTCTTTCTCCCTGAGTTCGATAAACCTTGGGTGATCCACTTAAGGGAAACTTGCTGATGTTCTACAAACCTCTGCTCTTGGAGGCCCAACACTGTCTACAAGAATAGAAGCACCCGTAGACATCACCTTCCTCTGCCGCTTTCCCGCCCTCCTCTCTCTCCTGTACGCCTGCTTGTCCTTCCAGAATGCGCGCATTGCCTCGACGTCTCCGGGATGGTCTCTGCGCCACTGTGCCATGAACTGCTCGTCCGCCTCGGTGGTATCAATCCGCCGCCGGCCAGCCCCGTACCGCCGCGCTTCACCCCGTGAGCGAAGTAGCGGCTCGGAGAGAGACTCGAGCTTCCGTCAGGGACCTGACCTCTGGGAAGTTCATTTCGTGGCGCGGCCGGCCAAACCTCCAAGCCGCAACGTCGTATGCACGGGCAGCAGCCTCCTTCGTGTAGAAGGTGCCGAGCCACACACGCGTTCCACCGGCGGTGATTTCAGCCGCGAAATGCCCCACGGGCCGCGTGCGAACGCCGATGAAGCCCGTGTTGCTACGGCGACGAGGAGCCATCTCAGCGGCAGCTCAGCTCGCGAGGATTTTGTGGTGCTCGTTGGATGAGAGAAGTGATGAGGGGAGAAATGTTGCTGGTGCTGTTAGTGGAGAAGACATGGCTATATATAGGCCGAGGAGGGGCTGAAACGGCGGGAAAACTTGGGGGGAGAGAAGGGGCGGGAAAGGGGGGGGCGGGAAAACTTGGCGGGAGAGAATGAGCGGGAAAGGGTGGGCGGGAAAACTTGGCGGGAAATCATGGCGGGAAAAAAGGGCGGGAGAGAAGCGGCGGGAAAGGGTGGGGCGGGAAAAAAGGGCGGGATTCCTACACTTAGGCATGTATAGGGGGGAACTCCCTCGGAGTTGAACCGGAGAGAAACTTGAGATCATATGGGATGATCCTTGTTTCCACATGTACCTATGACCTAACCAAGCTCAAATGGAGGCATATGCCCACCGGGGGACCCCGATGGGATGCGATCAAAGGGGTAGACCGCGCGGTCAACGGAACTAGGGTTTCATCGGAAATCGAGCATCGGATCTAGGGAATGGCCCCAAAACTTGTGTGTGTCCACATGGAATGCACAAAAGTGATTTGAGATGGTTTTATATCCAAGGCTACCCTCCGTGTGTGTCCGTCTTCTCGGACATGGGGTTCCTACACTTAGGCAGATTCTCGCATGTATAGGGGAACTCCCTCGGAGTTGAACCGGAGAGAAACTTGAGATCATATGGGATGATCCTTGTTTCCACATGTACCTATGACCTAACCAAGCTCAAATGGAGGCATATGCCCACCGGGGACCCCCGATGGGATGCAGATCAAAGGGGTAGACCGCGCGGTCAACAGAACTAGGGTTTCGTCGGAAATCGAGCATCGGATCTAGGGAATGGCCCCAAAACTTGTGTGTGTCCACATGGAATGCACAAAAGTGATTTGAGATGGTTTTATATCCAAGGCTACCCCCCCAGGTGTGTCCGTCTTCTCGGACAGGGGGTTCCTACACTTAGGCAGATTCTGCATGTATAGGGGGGAACTCCCTCGGAGTTGAACCGGAGAGAAACTTGAGATCATATGGGATGATCCTTGTTTCCACATGTACCTATGACCTAACCAAGCTCAAATGGAGGCATATGCCCACCGGGGACCCCGATGGGATGCGATCAAAGGGGTAGACCGCGCGGTCAACGTGAACTAGGGTTTCGTCTGAAATCGAGCATCGGATCTAGGGAATGGCCCCAAAACTTGTGTGTGTCCACATGGAATGCACAAAAGTGATTTGAGATGGTTTTATATCCAAGGCTACCCCCGAGTGTGTCCGCCTTCTCGGACGGGGGTTCCTACACTTAGGCAGATTATGCATGTATAGGGGGAACTCCTCGGAGTTGAACCGGAGAGAAACTTGAGATCATATGGGATGATCCTTGTTTCCACATGTACCTATGACCTAACCAAGCTCAAATGGAGGCATATGCCCACCGGGGACCCCGATGGGATGCAGTCAAAAGGGGTAGACCGCGCGGTCAACAGAATTAGGGTTTCATCGGAAATCGAGCATCGGATCTAGGGAATGGCCCCAAAACTTGTGTGTGTCCACATGGAATGCACAAAATTGATTTGAGATGGTTTTATATCCAAGGCTACCACCCCAGGTGTGTCCGTCTTCTCGGACAGGGGGTTCCTACACTTAGGCAGATTCGAAGCATGTATAGGGGGAACTCCCTGGAGTTGAACCTGGAGAGAAAATTGAGATCATATGGGATGATCCTTGTTTACACATGTACCTATGACCTAACCAAGCTCAAATGGAGGCATATGCCCACCGGGGACCCCGATGGGATGCAGTCAAAGGGGTAGACCGCGCGGTCAACAGAACTAGGGTTTCGTCGGAAATCGAGCATCGGATCTAGGGAATGGCCCCAAAACTTGTGTGTGTCCACATGGAATGCACAAAAGTGATTTGAGATGGTTTTATATCCAAGGCTACCCCCAGGTGTGTCCGTCTTCTCGGACAGGGGGTTCCTACACTTAGGCAGATTCTGCATGTATAGGGGGGGACTCCCTCGGAGTTGAACCGGAGAGAAACTTGAGATCATATGGGATGATCCTTGTTTCCACATGTACATATGACCTAACCAAGCTCAAATGGAGGCATATGCCCACCGGGGGACCCCCGATGGGATGCAGTCAAAGGGGTAGACCGCGCGGTCAACAGAACTAGGGTTTCGTCAGAAATCGAGCATCGGATCTAGGGAATGACCCCAAAACTTGTGTGTGTCCACATGGAATGCACAAAAGTGATTTGAGATGGTTTTATATCCAAGGCTACCCCCCCAGGTGTGTCCGTCTTCTCGGACAGGGGGTTCCTACACTTAGGCAGATTATGCATGTATAGGGGGGAACTCCCTCGGAGTTGAACCGGAGAGAAACTTGAAATAATATGGGATGATCCATGTTTCCACATGTACCTATGACCTAACCAAGCTCAAATGGAGGCATATGCCCACCGGGGACCCCGATGGGATGCAGTCAAAGGGGTAGACCGCGCGGTCAACAGAACTAGGGTTTCGTCAGAAATCGAGCATCGGATCTAGGGAATGGCCCCAAAACTTGTGTGTGTCCACATGGAATGCACAAAATTGATTTGAGATGGTTTTATATCCAAGGCTACCCCCCCAGGTGTGTCCGTCTTCTCGAATAGGGGGTTCCTACACTTAGGCAGATTATGCATGTATAGGGGGGAACTCCCTCGGAGTTGAACCGGAGAGAAACTTGAGATCATATGGGATTATCCTTGTTTCCACATGTACCTATGACCTAACCAAGCTCAAATGGAGGCATATGCCCACCGGGGGCCCCGATGGGATGCAGTCAAAGGGGTAGATCTGCGGGGCTCCCAGATTAGGGTTTCGTCTACCGGAGGGAATATTGATGTAAGATAGGGTAATTATTGATACTACATGTTACAATTACCTAACAAAACACAAAGTAAGAGAAAAATCTATGAGTCAACTGTTATTGGAGGCCGGTCAAAGGGGTAGATCTGCGGGGCTCGCGGATTAGGGTCTCGTCTACCGGAGATATTAAGTTAAGATATGGTAAAAAAAAATTATAAGCATAGCTTGGGAATGTAGAAGATTGAAACAACTTAGAATGGACCTATATTAATATATTTTATAAATATAATTGACATTAATAAAATTTAAAATTGAAAATAAATTGAAAAAGAAAAAAGGGGCTATGCCGAGGGCTGCCCTCGGCATATGCCTGGCCCTCGGCATAGGGTTAGGGTTTGGGCGCGGTCGGCATAGAGATTAAATAGGAAGTAAAATGAAAAAACAAAAAAAAGGCCATGCCGAAGGTAGCCGCCGGCATATCCCTGGCCCTCGGCATAGCCCCTAGGGTTAGGACTTGAACGGGTCGAGCCGGACCCGTTCGAGTCAACCCCCACCACACGCACCCCTTCCTCCTTCCCGAGCCGCGCCGCTGGCCGCGCCTCCGCCGCCACCCTTCGCAGCGTCGCCGCCCTCCCCGGCCCTCTCACCTCACCGCGCCGCCGCACCCGTCCCCCACCTGCAGCCGACCGCGCCGCCAGCCCCACAGCCCGCCGCGCCGCCAGCCCGCCCCCGCAGCCCATCGCGCCGCCAGCCCCACCGCCACACCAGCCCGCCACGCCACCACCCGCCCCAGCCCCCTCACCGCACCGCCGCGCTAGCTCACCTGCGCCGCGCGCCCGCCCCCAGCCCCGGCCCGACCACGGTACTGCTCACCCGCCCCGGCCCCGTCTCCTCCACCAAAACCAGCCGGCTCCATGCATGGTGAGTTAGTTAGTTAGTTAGTTAGTTATTAGTTAGGATAAATTGGTTAATTTAGGTAGTTAGTTAGTTAGTTAGTTAGTTGTTAGTTAGGATAAATTGGTTAATTTAGTTAGTTAGTTTGTTAGTTGTTAGTTAGGATAAATTGGTTAATTCACTTAGTTAGTTAGTTCTTAGTTACGATAAATTGTCATTTTGTAGTTAGCTTAGTTTGTTAGTTAGTTCGTTATTTATTGAGAATTTTGTTTATTGTTTTAAATAGGCACCGGCGTGAGCACCCCGACGTGACGACCCGGGATCTTGACGCGATTCGCTCCGGCCATCGACCTCGCCACGCGGTTGTTCGATATCGCCACGCGATTCTCTCCGTCCGCCGAGTGATACGTCTCCGACGTATCGATAATTTCTTATGTTCCATGCCACATTATTGATGATATCTACATGTTTTATGCACACTTTATGTCATATTCGTGCATTTTCTCGGAACTAACCTATTAACAAGATGCCGAAGAGCCGCTTCGTCGTTTTCTGCTATTTTTGGTTTCGTAAATCCTAGTAACGAAATATTCTCGGAATTGGACGAAATCAACGCCCGGGGTCCTATTTTGCCACGAAGCTTCCGGAAGACCGAAGAGGAGTCGAAGTGGGGCCACGAGGCGCCGCCACACTAGGGCGGCGCGGCCCAAGCCCCGGCCGCGCCGACCTATGGTGTGGGGCCCTCGTGTGGCCCCCGCGTTGCCCTTCCGCCTACTTAAAGCCTCCGTCGCGAAACCCCCGAAGCTCGAGAGCCATGATACGGAAAACCTTCCGCAGACGCCGCCGCCGCCAATCCCATCTCGGGGATTACGGAGATCTCCTCCGGCACCTTGCCGGAGAGGGGATTCATCTCCTGGAGGACTCTTCACCGCCATGGTCGCCTCCGGAGTGATGAGTGAGTAGTTCACCCCTGGACTATGGGTCCATAGCAGTAGCTAGATGGTTGTCTTCTCCTCATTGTGCTTCATTGTTGGATCTTGTGAGCTGCCTAACATGATCAAGATCATCTATCCGTAATGCTATATGTTGTGTTTGTCGGGATCCGATGGATAGAGAATACTATGTTATGTTAATTATCAAGTTATTACCTATGTGTTGTTTATGATCTTGCATGCTCTCCGTTATTAGTAGAGGCTCGGCCAAGTTTTTGCTCTTAACTCCAAGAGGGAGTATTTATGCTCGATAGTGGGTTCATGCCTCCATTAAATCCGGGACAAGTGACGTAAAGTTCTAAGGTTGTGGATGTGATGTTGCCACTAGGGATAAAACATTGATGCTATGTCTAAGGATGTAGTTGTTGATTACATTACGCACCATACTTAATGCAATTGTCTCGTTGTTTTGCAACTTAATACCGGAAGGGGTTCGGATGATAACCCGAAGGTGGACTTTTAGGCATAGATGCATGCTCGGATAGCGGTCTATGTACTTTGTCGTAATGCCCAATTAAATCTCACTATATTTATCATGACATGTATGTGCATTGTTATGCCCTCTCTATTTGTCAATTGCCCGACTGTAATTTGTTCACCCAACATGCTTTTATCTTATGGGAGAGACACCTCTAGTGAACTGTGGACCCCGGTCCATTCTTTTATACTCAAATACAAATCTGCTACAATACTTGTTTTACTGTTTTCTTGCAAACAATCATCTTCCACACAATACGGTTAATCCTTTGTTACAGCAAGCTCGGTGAGATTGACAACCTCACTCGTTTCGTTGGGGCAAAGTACTTTGGTTGTGTTGTGCAGGTTCCACGTTGGCGCCGGAATCTCCGGTGTTGCGCCGCACTACATCCCGCCGCCATCAACCTTCAACGTGCTTCTTGACTCCTACTCGGTTCGATTAAACCTTGGTTTCTAACCGAGGGAAACTTGCCGCTGTGCGCATCACACCTTCCTCTTGGGGTTCCCAACGGACGTGTCGCCTACACGCATCAAGCAAATTTCCGGCGCCGTTGCCGGGGAGATCAAGACACGCCTGCAAGGGGAGTCTCCACTTCCCAACCTCTTTACTTTGTTTTTGTCTTGCTTTATTTTATTTACTACTTTGTTTGCTGCATTATATCAAAACACAAAAAAATTAGTTGCTAGCTTTACTTTATTTACTATCTTGTTTGCTATATCAAAAACACAAAAAAATTTAGTTACTTGCATTTAGTTTACTTTTGCTATCATGTCTAGCTCTGTACCTGTTACTTCTTCACCTGAGGAATTAGTTTTTACTTTTAAACAAGGGGATGAGGAAAGTTTTAAAGATGCTTGGTCCAGGATTTTTACTTCTTATCGTAAAACTGAACCTCAAATGACTCTAAGTTTACTCCTTAGTAATTTTTATTTTGGTCTTATGATTCGCTATAGATATGCCTTGGATGCTCTAGTGGGAGGAGATTTCCTTCATTGTAATGGGGATCAAGCTTTTAATGCCATAAAGAAGTTGGTTGCATCACATGATCCAGCTAATAACTTTGATTCAGCCCTTATTAGCATTTATAATAGATTAAACACTCTTGAGACAAGTGCATCTCGCTTAAATGAAAATTATGGATATATTCGTAACCGTCTTGATCAAGTTTTAGTGAACTCTGAACCTTCATTGTGGGATCCTACTATTAAAATTGTCATAGGTGACCAAACTCTTCATGCTAATTGTGATATTATGGCTGAATTTTGCCTAATGCCTAAGAGTATTCATAAATCTTTGAAACTTTGGGAATTCGCTGAAGGGGAGAAGGAATAACTCTTATTGATAACTCTGTTATAATTCCTAAAGGGATAGCTGCGGGTGTGCATACAACCATTCTTGGGAGAACAATATCCATTGATTATCTTGTCATTGAATGCGCAGGAACAGGACGAATCACACTCGGAAGATCCCTGCTGAAACTATTGGGAGCAGTCATAGACATGAGAGAAGGCACCCTAAAATTCACCTCTACACTCGGAGGTAGCCATATATTCCCTAAGCCAAAGAGTAAGAAAAAGGACAAGAAAGGTAAGGGAAAAGCCCAAGGTAATGTCGATGCTTCATCTCTCGATAACACTTGATATACACTTTCTGCGCCTAGCTGAAAGGCGTTAAAGAAAAGCGCTTATGGGAGACAACCCATGATTTTACTACAGTATTTTTGTTTTATATTTGAGTCTTGGAAGTTGTTTACTACTGTAGCAACCTCTCCTTATCTTAGTTTTGAGTTTTGTTGTGCCAAGTAAAGTCTTTGATAGTAAAGTAAGTACTAGATTTGGATTACTGCGCAGATTGCAGCATTTCTTTGCTGTCACGAATCTGGGTCTAATTCTCTGTAGGTAACTCAGAAAATTAAGCCAATTTACGTGAGTGATCCTCAGATATGTACGCAACTTTCATTCAATTTGGGCATTTTCATTTGAGCAAGTCTGGTGCCTCAATAAAATCCATCTTTACGGACTGTTCTGTTTTGACAGATTCTGCCTTTTATTTCGCATTGCCTCTTTTGCTATGTTGGATGAATTTCTTTGATCCATTAATGTCCAGTAGCTTTATGCAATGTCCAGAAGTGTTAAGAATGATTGTGTCACCTCTGAACATGTTAATTTTTATTGTCCACTAACCCTCTAATGAGTTGTTTCGAGTTTGGTGTGGAGGAAGTTTTCAAGGATCAAGAGAGGAGTATGATACAATATGATCAAGGAGAGTGAAAGCTCTAAGCTTGGGGATGCCCCGGTGGTTCACCCCTGCATATTTCAAGAAGACTCAAGCGTCTAAGCTTTGGGATGCCCAAGGCATCCCCTTCTTCATCGACAACATTATCAGGTTCCTCCCCTGAAACTATATTTTTATTCGGCCACATCTTATGTGCTTTGCTTGGAGCGTCTTTTTGTTTTTTTTTTGTTTTGTTTGAATAAAATGGATCCTAGCATTCACTGTATGGGAGAGAGACACGCTCCGCTGTAGCATATGGACAAGTATGTCCTTAGGCTTTACTCATAGTATTCATGGCGAAGTTTCTTCTTCGTTAAATTGTTATATGGTTGGAATTGGAAAATGCTACATGTAGTAATTCTAAAATGTCTTGGATAATTTGATACTTGGCAATTGTTGTGCTCATGTTTAAGCTCTTGCATCATATACTTTGCACCCATTAATGAAGAAACACATAGAGCTTGCTAATTTGGTTTGCATATTTGGTTTCTCTAGAGTCTAGATAATTTCTAGTATTGAGTTTTGAACAACAAGAAAGACGTTGTAGAGTCTTATAATGTTTACAATATGTCTTTTATGTGAGTTTTGCTGCACCATTCATCCTTGTGTTTGTTTCAAATAACCTTGCTAGCCTAAACCTTGTATCGAGAGGGAATACTTCTCATGCATCCAAAATCCTTGAGCCAACCACTATGCCATTTGTGCCCACCATACCTACCTACTACATGGTATTTCTCCGCCATTCCAAAGTAAATTGCTTGAGTGCTACCTTTAAAATTCCATCATTCACCTTTGCAATATATAGCTCATGGGACAAATAGCTTAAAAACTATTGTGGTATTGAATATGTACTTATGCACTTTATCTCTTATTAAGTTGCTTGTTGTGCGATAACCATGTTTCGGGGACGCCATCAACTATTCTTTGTTGAATATCATGTGAGTTGCTATGCATGTCCGTCTTGTCTGAAGTAAGAGAGATCTACCACCTTAATGGTTGGAGCATACATATTGTTAGAGAAGAACATTGGGCCGCTAACTAAAGCCATGATTCATGGTGGAAGTTTCAGTTTTGTACATATATCCTCAATCTCATATGAGAATAATAATTGTTGCCACATGCTTATGCATTAAAGAGGAGTCCATTATCTGTTGTCCATGTTGTCCCGGTATGGATGTCTAAGTTGAGAATAATCAAAAGCGAGAAATCCAAAATGCGAGCTTTCTCCTTAGACCTTTGTACAGGCGGCATGGAGGTACCCCATTGTGACACTTGGTTAAAACATGTGTATTGCGATGATCCGGTAGTCCAAGCTAATTAGGACAAGGTGCGGGCACTATTAGTATACTATGCATGAGGCTTGCAACTTGTAAGATATAATTTTCATAACTCATATGCTTTATTACTACCGTTGACAAAATTGTTTCATGTTTTCAAAATAAAAGCTCTAGCACAAATATAGCAATCGATGCTTTCCTCTTTGAAGGACCATTCTTTTACTTTTATGTTGAGTCAGTTCACCTATCTCTCTCCACCTCAAGAAGCAAACACTTGTGTGAACTGTGCATTGATTCCTACATACTTGCATATTGCACTTGTTATATTACTCTATGTTGACAATTATCCATGAGATATACATGTTACAAGTTGAAAGCAACCGCTGAAACTTAATCTTCCTTTGTGTTGCTTCAATACCTTTACTTTGATTTATTGCTTTATGAGTTAACTCTTACGCAAGACTTATTGATGCTTGTCTTGAAGTACTATTCATGAAAAGTCTTTGCTTTATGATTCACTTGTTTACTCATGTCATTACCATTGTTTTGATCGCTGCATTCATTACATATGTTTACAAATAGTATGATCAAGGTTATGATGGCATGTCACTTCAGAAATTATCTTTGTTATTGTTTTACCCGCTCGGGACGAGCAGTAACTAAGCTTGGGGATGCCGATACGTCTCCGACGTATCGATAATTTCTTATGTTCCATGCCACATTATTGATGATATATACATGTTTTATGCACACTTTATGTCATATTCGTGCATTTTCCGGAACTAACCTATTAACAAGATGCCGAAGAGCCGATTGTCTGTTTTCCGCTGTTTTTGGTTTCAGAAATCCTAGTAACGAAATATTCTCGGAATTGGACGAAATCAACGCCCATGGTCCTATTTTGCCACGAAGCTTCCAGAAGACCGAAGAGGAGTCGAAGTGGGGCCACGAGGCGCCGCCACACTAGGGCGGCGCGACCCAAGCCCTGGCTGCGCCGACCTATGGTGTGGGGCCCTCGTGTGGCCCCCCGCGTTGCCCTTCCGCCTACTTAAAGCCTCCGTCGCGAAACCCCCAGTACCGAGAGCCACGATACGGAAAACCTTCCAGAGATGCCGCCGCCAATCCCATCTCGGGGGATTCTGGAGATCTCCTCCGGCACCCTGCCGGAGAGGGGATTCATCTCCCGGAGGACTCTTCACCGCCATGGTCGCCTCCGGAGTGATGAGTGAGTAGTTCACCCTTGGACTATGGGTCCATAGCAGTAGCTAGATGGTTGTCTTCTCCTCATTGTGCTTCATTGTTGGATCTTGTGAGCTGCCTAACATGATCAAGATCATCTATCTCGTAATGTTATATGTTGTGTTTGTCGGGATCCGATGGATAGAGAATACTATGTTATGTTAATTATCAAGTTATTACCTATGTGTTGTTTATGATCTTGCATGCTCTCCGTTATTAGTAGAGGCTCTGGCCAAGTTTTTGCTCTTAACTCCAAGAGGGAGTATTTATGCTCGATAGTGGGTTCATACCTCCATTAAATCTGGGACAGTGACAGAAAGTTCTAAGGTTGTGGATGTGATGTTGCCACTAGGGATAAAACATTGATGCTATGTCTAAGGATGTAGTTGTTGATTACATTACGCACCATACTTAATGCAATTGTCTCGTTGTTTTGCAACTTAATACCTGGAAGGGGTTCGGATGATAACCCGAAGGTGGACTTTTTAGGCATAGATGCATGCTGGATAGCGGTCTATGTACTTTGTCGTAATACCCAATTAAATCTCACTATATTTATCATGACATGTATGTGCATTGTTATGCCCTCTCTATTTGTCAATTGCCCGACTGTAATTTGTTCACACAACATGCTTTTATCTTATGGGAGAGACACCTCTAGTGAACTGTGGACCCCGGTCCATTCTTTTATACTCGAAATACAAATCTGCTGCAATACTTGTTTTACTCGTTTTCTTGCAAACAATCATCTTCCACACAATACGGTTAATCCTTTGTTACGAGCAAGCCGGTGAGATTGACAACCTCACTCGTTTCGTTGGGGCAAAGTACTTTGGTTGTGTTGTGCGGGTTCCACGTTGGCGCCGGAATCTCCGGTGTTGCGCCGCACTACATCCCGCTGCCATCAACCTTCAACGTGCTTCTTGACTCCTACTGGTTCGATTAAACCTTGGTTTCTAACCGAGGGAAACTTGCCGTTGTGCGCATCACACCTTCCTCTTGGGGTTCCCAACGGACGTGTCAGCTACACGCATCACCGAGGGTGAGCTAAAACATCGCCTCCCCTTCTCTGCATTTTCTTATGTTACTAGATTCATTTTCCAAGTCCAGTTGCGTAACCTAGGTGTCACTTCCCGTCCGCGAGCGTTACGCGGATAAATATGCATTAGTGGTCCGCATATTTTGAACCGTAACGCTTGCGGAATTTACGGGACAGTCGGCAGATGCGTAGTTGTCTATATTTTCCATGTTCTACTCCGGTCCGAGTCAGGATTTCGGCGGTGCCTCCCTGTTGTTCTCCGGATGCACATCCTCTCGGCTTTTTGCCGAGACGTGTATCGGGAGAGCAGCGGGGAGGTGCGTCGAAATTCTGACTTGGACCGGGTAGAGCATGGAGAACGTAGCCAACTACGGATCCGGCTGCCGCTAGGAGCCCACCTAGTAGAGATGTAGGTTGATGCATGCGTTTCGCCCGGTAAAATAAATAAAAATATGATGCATTTAATTTCCTATTTGATATAAATGCTATGTATGTGGTTTGGCTCCCAATAAAGCAGAGGATGGCTGATAATGGATGGATGTACAATGAGCGTGTTAGTGCGACTGAGAAAACAGCTAAGTGGAGAAGGAAGACCCATTTTCTAGTGAATGAGTTAGCGCGTGGTACAAAGGGGCTGGTTCGGGCACTTTGCCCCTGTGTTCGCTGCGTGAAGCGTCAACGTCGTGGGAAGGATGAAATGTATAGACACCTTCTGCAATATGGGTATATGCATGGGTACGTCACGGAAATCGACTTTGATGAGCGCGAACGTGACAGAGGTGAGGTGATGCGGCAGCAGCTCAATGGCAATGAGTACGATGGAATTAGAGACTTTCTGGATGATCTCGTACATGCCGATGTCCCGGATTCGCCACCTCCAGAACCGGAGGCGCCGCCAGAACCGGAGGCGCCGCCAGAACCGGAGGAACTAGAGCCAACCGCGAAGGCCTTCTATGGTATGATTGCCGCGGCTAAGAAGCCTCTGTACGAGGGCGCCGCGATTTCTCGCTCGATGCCATCTCCCAATGTCTAGCCGACAAGACCCGGTACAACACCACCCGTGAGGGCTTTGAAGCAAGTCTCGGAAACAACCGGTAACGTGTTGCCCAAAGATCATTGTCTCGCCTCAAAGCCCGCACGCGACGAGGAGAATGATGAAGGACCTCAACATGGATTATCAAAAGATAGACTGTTGTCCGAAAGGCTGCGTTCTATTTTGGAGACAGTTTGCAGAGGACAAGTACTGTCCCATCCGTAAGCAGTCTAGGTATGAAGAGGTAACGGGAAATGATGGTCAGGTGAGGCAGTCAAGCACCGCAAAGTCGATTCTTCGATATCTCCCATTCATAAAAAGAATCCAGCGGCTTTACATGCACGAGGAGACAACCAAGCAGATGACGTGGCACAAGTATGGGAAGAGATTCGTGGACGAAACAAAGCAGTTGAAGATGGGACATCCATCCGATGGTACGGCATGGAAGAACTTCGATAAGAAATTCCCCCTTGCGGCAGCCGAGGCTCGGAATGTCAGAATTGCGATAGCAACAGATGGCTTCAATCCATATGGTATGTCGGCTGCCAATTACAGTTGCTGGCCCGTGTTTGTTATTCCGCTCAATCTCCCTCCCGGAGTCCTAATGACGAGGAAGACCATGTTTCTGTCGCCGATCATTCCAGGCCCTCATTACCCGGGAAGAATTTGAGTGTCTACATGCAGCCGATTGTGGAAGATTTGAACCACTCTTGGCACCACGGGACATTGACGTACGACCGAGCATCGAAGACAAACTTCTACATGAAAGTTTGGTTGCAGTATACCATGCATGACATGCCCGGGTACGCCCTAACATGCGGATGGTGTACAGCTGGTAAGTGGCCATGCCCAGTGTGCAGGCACCGGCTTGAGTTCCTTTGGCTACAGA
Organism: Lolium rigidum; assembly: GCF_022539505.1. Classification (NCBI taxonomy): domain Eukaryota; kingdom Viridiplantae; phylum Streptophyta; class Magnoliopsida; order Poales; family Poaceae; genus Lolium; species Lolium rigidum. Next base: position 294,386,304 of record NC_061514.1, on the reverse strand, counting down.
AGGGTCGCAAGTATGTTGCGTTTGACACGAATCGACAATTCCTCAAAAGGAGGCACCCGTTTAGAGAAGACAAAAAGAACTTCAAGAAGGGCAAAGTTGTGCGTGAAAAAAAGATGTGCCGAAGTTTGATGGTACACTTGTTGAAGCCGAGCTACGTGCTCTCGTGCCGGCAGTGACGCCAACTGGCCCTCAATTTGAGGGATATGGTGTAACGCACAACTGGATTCACGAGGCGGCCTTAACGAAGCTCGAGTATTACAAGGAACTCGAACTTCCCCATAACATCGATGTGATGCACACTGTAAAGAATGTCGCAGAGTCCGTCTTTCACACATGCCTGAACATTCCCGGGAAGTCAAAGGATAATGTCAAGGCTAGAGTCGATGTTGAGATCCTCTGTGATAGGGAAAAATTACACATGAAGCGTCCTATTGGCCGTCAAAAGAATTGGTTCAAGCCGATGCCAACTTCTGCCTTGATTCCATCCAAAAGAAGGAGGCATTCAGGTGGCTCAAATACGTCGTGATGTTCCCTGATGGTTATTGCTCGAATATGAGTAAGGGAGACATGCCTATCATGCCATCGAGGGCAGCTTTCGCTACGACTTACTACGGATCCACACCGGATGTAAGTTCTTTGCCAAACCGGTAGTTACCACTTTGCTTTGCCTCGCAAGTTGCTAACATGTAGGGAACACGTAGGGAACGGGATGGTCCGGGAACTAGGCCTCGCCGGTGGGCGCGAGGTCACACCGGTTCATGAAGGTGGTCGGTCTCCGGGCGTTCTGCTCGGTGCCTCTCCGTCGACTTCTCCCGGGACTACTCCCGGTGCCTCTCCGTCGACTTCTCCTGGGCGTAGTTCCGGTCCTTCTCCAGGTGGTTCTTCTGCAGCTTCTACCGGAGCGCAACCCCGGGCTGCTCGTTTCGCCAACGATGTGGGCGGACACACCCCACCCGGGTCCTTCCTCCGCTAGTCAGCTTAGAACTAGGGTTTGCTTGCTACTACTATGTATTTGGATGACATGGCACTCTCCGCTCTCCGCTTGTATGCTATTATGTGCACCATGTATGGTATTATGTGGATTATATGATATCTATGTGAATTATGGCGAATTTGGTCGAATTTGGATGAATTGGACCTGCTGAATTGCAACAGGGAACAGGAACTGGAAAAGAAAAAGAAAAAAAAATGTTGCAAGGCAATGCCGTCGGCGTAGACCATGCGTCTGGGCGGCCGCCGGTGGCCATGCATGCACGGCTCTATGCCGAGGGGGTTGCCCTCGGCGTAGACGCCCAACTGGCTGCACCAGCTCGCGCCACGTTGCCCCGTTCGTCGCCGGGCCGCTGCCATACACCGAGGGCAGGCCGTCGGCGTCTGCCGACGCGCCGTTAACGGTGACGACGCGCCGCTAGAAGACGCCGAGGGGCTGACCTGGCCGTCAGCGTAGGGCGTGTACGCCGAGGGCCGGCCATACGCCGACGGCACGCCGAGCTACGCCGAGGAGCATATACGCCGAGGCTATACGCCGAGGGCTGCTGTCGGCGTAGCCTACGCCGAGGGCCAGGCGCGGCTACGTCGAGGGCAGCTGGCCGTCGGCACCTCGTGCGATTCCTGTAGTGTTTATTCATCCAGTCAGAGCGATGGCGGCTATATGAAATGAAGAAATCGACGTCTCCAATCAATCAATCGACAGCTTAAATTCATCAACTTGGCATCTTCCGACGTAGGGCCAGATTAAAAATTAAAAGCGACAGCGACGAACCGTGGAAGAATCGAGCTTCAGACCTTCAGTCCAAGCAATTTCGCTGTCGGAGTACGTCCGGGATAATCTTTGCCACACTTGTGATTTAGTACGAGCCAGACACGTTGACCTCACTCTGCCAGGGAAAAAAGGATGTAAAATGTAAGAGCATCTCCAACGGGGCGACACATCCCGCGCCCGCGCGTCCGGATGGGTCCAGCCGGACAAAAACTCGGCCCAACGCGGGGACGCACCGCAAAAGCGGACGGCCGCGGCGTCCGGAACGACGCAAACCCGGCCCAAATCTGGGCCGGGTTTGCGTGGCTCGCGGATGGCACGCGGCGTCCTCGCGTGTCCGCCCGTCCGCGTGGCTGGCCCACTCGTCGGTGCCCCGGTCCTATTAAATGTGGACTGGGGAAGGGGACTCGTCCCTATCCGGCCCCCACTTTCCACTCCGGCCGCACGCGCGAGCTCGGAGCTTCCGCGCCGCCATGGCCCCGAGCGCGAGTTCGAGCCGTCCGCCAACGACCACGAGGCCGGCGGCCAGCCGGCAAGTCGCGCCGCCGGCGTTCGCAATGGGGCCGCCGGCGCCTCCCGCACGCGAGCGGATCTACGCCACCGTAGCGGTGGCGCGGATGTTCCGGGACGCCGGCGTCCCAATGCCGTGGGGACGTGCACCTCCCCACGGCCGGCACCCGAGCCCGGATCGGGTTCCGGTGCCGCCCATCCCGGCTCGGCCGCGCCCGCTACGCCGAGATCCGGAGGCGCCGCGCTCAGCCGCCGGCGGACCTCCAGCGAGGACCCCGCGTACGGCGACGCAAGTCCCAACTGGGACTTGTGGTTCGAGGTGGAGCACGATGCGCGCCGGCGCACGTGCTTCACATCCGCGACCGCGCGGCCTCGCGCGCAGCCGCGCACACCTGCTAGGCGGGCTGGCCGCCGCCCCGGCCGGCCTCTACATCAACGAGCCGCAGCCCCAGCCACGCGCCCGCAGCCCCGGGAGGAGGAGAACGACCCGGAGCCGCAGCGGCGCTCGCGGCGTCCCGCGAGCAGCGGGACCTCGACGAGCTGGCCAAATGGCCGCACCTCGCCGAGCGGCGCCGCGCGCCTCCGCGCCGGAGGAGGCGGCCAGGAAGGCCCGGGAGGACGCCCGAGCGGAGGCGTGGGCCTTCCTCGAGCCGGCGCGCCGTCGGGAGGAGGCTACGCGTCGGGCGGCGCTCCGGGAGGAGGAGGAGCGCCGGGCCGCGCGCCCGGCGGGAGGAGGAGCGCCCGGCCACGCAGGCCGCGGCGGAGCAGCTCCGGCAGGAGTCCGCGCGGAGGGCACGGCCGCGCAGGCCGGCGAGCCCGCACTCCCCCGGGAAAGGGCGCAGTGGGAGCCCCGGCCGGAGTCGCCGGTGCCCTCCGGCGTGTCGAGCCGAGACGGCGCGTCGCCGCCGCGGGGCGTCCGTCGTCATCGACGCCGACGATGACGAGTACTACTGGGAGTAGTACTGCCGGCGGCCACCGTGCTCGCAAACCCTGTCTAGGGTTTTTTTTTTAGTTTAAAGCCCATATAGGGCTTTCTTTTGTGTAAAAATTGCCCAAAATAGGGCTAAGTTTAATTAACCACTACTTTAATGTTATTTTTGGCTGTTTTCCTTTTTTTATTTTTATTTTTGTTATTTTAATTACATATGCGGTGCGTCCGCGCGTTGGGCGCAGCGAGCGACCCAAACGGAAACGCGGACGCAGACCGCTGTCCGGGTGTCCGTTCGGCCACCCAAACGGCCCAAAACGGACGGCCCAGCGCGTCCGTTTGGGTCGCGCGGTTGGAGATGCCCTAACCACTTGACCAGATGCAAACAACCTACCTCACACGTGTGAGGCTTGTGCTGCTGTCAAAATTGACTGCAAAGAGAAACGAATGTGGGAACGATTACAACTCCATCGAGTAGTAGTGAAACTTGCCAGCAGTTTGTCAAACGAAGAAGACAAGCAAGGTGACTGCACATGCCTCCTGTAAGATTCTTACAAGATCTCAATTGAAAATTATATCCTTTTTTAACCAAGTCTCTGTGAAAAATCACGTGCTCGCAAACGAAAAAATCAATGACAATTGCGTCAAACATGATTGGAATCAAGAGTTTTAGTGGTGATCTCGTTACTGGTACTCTGAAAATAACTTGACATGAAGCAATCGGCCAAATTATATAGCCTAACTTTCGCCGTACCAAAACGAGACCACTGGCCGTGGCGACCTACAAGTGTACCACTATTATTGTCGGGCTGAGGACGGCGACGGCTCGATCGATCATTCCCATGCTTCTTTTCTAAGGCACACATCATGTCTTCTCTATCGTCCAGCTCGATCGATCGATCTCGCAACGACCTTCGGAGCTCGGTGTAAATGAGATCTGCCTATGCCCACACTACTGCATAGAGCCACGGACCGGCTCGTTAATTACCTGTACGATCTACGGTGGTTGTACGTTGCACGCCATGCGATGCAATAAAACCGGGTCGTTGCCTGTGCCAGGGAAATCAAGAGGGTGTACAGTAACGTGAATGTCGGTTCGTTGTTGCAACAAGCTCCATGTAAATTTAGCTACGTGTACTCCTAACTACTCTTTCCGATCCTAAATAAGTGTAAAAGCTTTACTTTAAATTTAGATTAAATTGAATTACAATTTGATATTTATTATGGACCGGAGGGAGTAGAATAAGTTCATATGAACTCAATTATCACAAAGTGAATGGTATTTCTAAGTTCCAAAGAAAAAAATCACACACACAAGTATGAGGTACAAACGTGTTCCGCAACACGGGAAAAGAAGCAAAAAAAAAAAAACAAGAATGGGTCATTCGACTTATAAGCAACATTAACGATCTCGCGGGGGAAAAACATTTTCCGGACATAGCATCATCGAAACAACGTGGTTCACAGTGATGGGAAGGCCTCTATATCTGCACCGACACCATGTCTGAACAACTATTGGGAGTGTTTCACTGATGCAAATGATACCCTGACGGCCAAGGGCAAGCAACTTATTCTGCCTAAACGAGCTAAGGGCACATCGGATCCCCCCCTTGGATAGCACCAGCAGAAGGAACGATCGAAGCGAATATTGACGCTAGATGGGCCTCAGCAAGCCGGAAGGCGGGAATTGTAATTGTTGTGAGAGATCACCTCGGACGAACTATTCTCTCTAAATGAAACTTCATTCCCCATTGCACAAGTGCGGAGGAGTCAGATCGAGGTCTTAGCCATCCTAGAGGGTTTTAAGCACCTGATTAATCTGCAGTGTAGCTCGGGCATCTTGGAGTCTGATTGCTTACGCACTGTCCAGACCATAACAAATAAGGACATCAACAAATCATCTAGTTCAAATGTCTATGAGATTGTTACATAAGACAAATATAGAAGAAATTGATAAAACCATCGGTTCCTTTTTCTGGCTGGAAGTGCTGACAAAAAGAAATATCATTTTGTTAAGTAAAAATGGATATGTAAACCAAAGAAAAAAAAGGAGGGTTAGGGCTGAAGAATCTATGTAAGTTTAACAACATTCTGATGTGGAAATGGTGGTGAAAATTTGAGAGTGGCTCTGGCCCTTGGCAGGATCTGATAAAACAGAAGTACCTGAGAGGTGGAGGTGTTTTCTATACAAAGAATAGAGCTAGTGATTCTCCTCTCTGGAAGGACATGCTACATGTTAAACACATTTATCTAAAAGGGAGAAGGATGCATGTGGGTAATGGCAGGAACACTAGTTTCTGGGGAGATGCATGGTGTGATCAATCCCCTTTACAAGATAGATTTCCTGATATCTATAATATATGCGTTGAACAAACGGTTACAGTGGCTGAGGAAGCTGCCTTGAACTGGAGGTTTTCTTTCAGAAGATGGATAACACCAGATGTAGCGTTACAAATACACGGGCTATCTTAGATTGTGTCCCAAACTGTTCTCAATGAAAGGCCAGATAAACCTTTCTAGAAGTGGGCAAAGAGTGGCAAATTCACTGCCAATTTTGTGTACAAGCACTTATGTGGCTGTGGGTTGGATAGAACTTTCAAACACATGTGGAAAAGCAAGATTCCTCTCAAAATTAAAGTCTAGTTGTGGCTTATTTGGCATGATGCTATTATCACCAAAGATAACATGTTGAAACGCAATTGGCAGGGGAATTCTACTTGTCAGTTCTGTAATGGAGATGAATCTATATCCCACCTTTTCTTTAATTTTCCTGCTGCCAAATTTGTTTGGAGCAATGTTGGACAAGCAATTGGCGCCTCGTCGAGACCTGGCTCTTTCACTCAGTTCTTTTGGTGGTTCCCCCAATTCATTCATGCCAGCAGAAATACTCAGATTATTGGGTTAGCTGGTGTGTGATGGGCTATCTGGAAGCTCAGAAATAGGGCTTGCTTTGAACACAAGATGATAAAAATCCTTTTGCATAGCTATTCTACCGTGTTTGTGAAACACTGGGCATGGTTGCATGATGTGAAAGATGCAGAGGATATCCGAGGGGGAGCTCATGGACTGCTAAGACTTGCTGGTGCTACTGCCATCACTGATGGAAATCATTCGACGGCTGATCGACGTCGTCCTCTCCGACTGATGGATACAGGAAGAAATGAAGAAGGAACCAGGACGGTGGAAAGAGATGAACAAGAGGATGCAACGCTTGATGCACCTGTCTGGACGTTTTGGTTGGTGTTTGCGCCAGGTGTGGGTGGCAAAAACTCTGGGAAGAAAGAAAGGGTTGCAAATTCCTGTTAGTTAGCGGTGTTTTTTGTTGTGGTTTGTAAAAAATATAAAACCTCTAAGTCCTTCTCAGTAGGCGCTGCTCCCCATCTCATGTTTTTGTTTTCTGTCTCCTAAGCCTGATATAATGTGTTTCGTTATCTGATGATAATAAAATTTGATCCATGTGGGATCGCTTGAAAAAAAAATATGATGAAGGAGAGGAGCTGCTGCCGAGGCTTTACCAGTTTATCTATGTTATGAAAGTGGAACGCTTGAGTAATAGTCAATCGAGACTTTGATCATCCGAACAGACTTGCCACAATTTTAACCTAGCTACCAGCCTACCACGAAGAATCTAGTGGGGTATAGTTCTCATTATGCTCACCTATTTTGACACGTCGAATCATTTAATTAGTCTTTCAAAAATCGCCGTCGTGAAGATTATATGCGAACAAAACAGGGTTGTGCGCTATTTGGCTAATTTTGGAAAAGCCGCTTGTTGGTTATACCGCACTCCAAATTGTATCTGACAACTTGTGTTAGATGACGGTAGCCCTATAACCGAGGAATACAATCTCGATGATTTTCCCACCAGAAAAAGAAGGGTGCACATATGTTCCCAAATACCGCTTTCCGACAACAGAATACCTCTTCTTCAATGTACCTATATTTGTATTACTCCTACCTTTTTCTATACGGTAGTACATTGTATCACAATTTGTGTTGCATTATTATGTAATCCTACATCTACATGTACTGGTAGTCTGGTACCATGAATTCTCTGAGAATCTTTTCGAATGATACAAGTACCTCCATCACTCTACTCCCTCTGTCCACAAATAAGTGTACGTGCGGGGTTTTCAAGATACATTATAAAGTGAAGTAAAAAATACACTGGGAAGGTGCATCTCCCCTCTTTAATTAGTTAACCTCCAATGAGCTGAGTGATTGTAGAAAACAAGGAGAACGTATGCTCAATATTATTGGGTTTGATTTCCGTGCGATGAGAGAGAAGCAATTAAAGTGCATTGGGAAGATATAAGTACACTTTTTTATGGACAAAATTTAGGGGCTAGATGTCCACTTATTTGTGGACGGAGGGAGTACGCATGATGATAGCATCATCACCTCGCCTTCACGCTTTACTCACCCGAACTAACTAGCCAAATCAAACTGGTTAGTTTTATCGACCGTTTGGCTGCGAGTGATAATTTTGACTGTGCCGCTTCATCTCATCGATCTACAGTTCATTAATACCCGCCGAAAAAGCAGGAGAAAACGGACTGGAGCAGCAGTGACCGGTAAGCAAGCCACAGTACAGTGGTGGGTCCCGATCCTCCTTCCGTTTCATTCCTCCCCTTAACTGCACTCCGCTCTCCCTGCTCCCCTCCCCTACGCAGTCGCCGTCGTCTCGCTCCCCCTCTCTCTGACCTTCTTCTCCTGCCCGGCGTCGGTGGAGTCGGAGCGGCCACCGAGGGCGAGTCGACGAGCTGCCACGCGCGCGCGCGCCGAGTCAGGCGTAGTCGGCCAACTGCTCGCGCGCATTTCCCGGGGCTCCGCCGACCGCCGCCGTCTAGGTACGTAATCCCTCCGTCGGCCCCGCATTCACGGCCGCTCTAATTCCGTCTTGATATTGTTGGGCCCTGTCTTAGGTTGCGCCATGGGCTGCTGCTATTTCTTGCCCCCGGTTCTTGTCCGTATTTTGTCGAAAATTTCAGGGACTGATATGCTGAACTGTTAATTGGTTTAGGCGAAATGAATTTATTTCATACCTGTTCTGCAGTATTGCCGTCCAACCCCACTGGCCACCGGCGTTTACTTGGTTCTGTTTCTGTCAATAATTTATTCAGAAAACGGCCGTTTTTGGATCATGTCCTTAACTTTCGAGCTGCAGCTGTTCTGTGATGCTAATCAATACTAGAACTGAATTACCTGTTGTAGAAAAACTATTAACATAACCAAGTCGTCTTTATTTCTTCATTTCGATTCAGTGAGTCGCCAGTACTTGTTTTCAGGAGAAAAAAAGTTTGGTTCTTTGCACATTCCATTGCTGTACAATTCTAGTTCCTGTCGTTTACACTGCACTCCGCCATTCAGATACTTTTACGGATTTAGAAGCATTCCCGTGGTTTGGTACCAAGCGCACAAATAAATGCAGTATTTGACTTAACTTAAAGTCACTCTTTTTTTGCTTCAGTTTTGCTGCTTAGACTGACTGGTAAAGGTTGGATCTCTGCCGAGCTCCAGCTCCTGGTCCTGCTGTATGCTGGATCTAGCAGCAAGCAGTAGTACTCCCCTAAAGATGCTACTAATTTCTTGTAGCATGTTCCTGGCTCTAGCTTAGAACTGACTCAATCAGTAAAATACAAGTTTCACATGAGCTGTAATTTAAGGGTTGGAAGCTGGAACTTGGAAATGTGTGAACTATAGGTGCTGAGCTAGCTTGGACTTGGACTTTGGAGCACTGACCATTATTCATTTGCTGGCCCTGATTATGAAATTGGTTCTATTCGGGCTGTCTTTAAGTGGGGGTGAAGCAATTGCGTACTGCTCCAGATCTTGTAGTTAGTAAACAATACTATGGTGAATCGGCGCGCACATTGCCATGTGCAGCAGTTTCCCCCGTCTCCATTAGGCCACATAACCTTCCGAGTTTCTTGTGGTTCTTTCCTTTTTAATGTGTCAACCTTTGTTTACTGGCTTCTCTGCCTGGTGAAGCAGCTTTCCTTAGTGATCACTATCTTAGATGTCTTCTATTGGCGCATCCCGAGAAAACCTTCCGCAAAATGCTAAAGCTGCACCATATTAGGTCCTAAGTGTATGTAAACTTTCTACACGAGGTTTCATCAGGTAGTTGCCTCAGTTTTGTCGGTCCTATTGCATAACAATGTATGAGAGCTCTGTGCCGGAGCTTCAGCTTTTCGTCTAAGCAAGTAGTGACAATAGCGAAATACATGATGTGATGTGCTCATCTTTGTAGGAACTATGATGGGTGCAGCTTTGTTCCTGCTATTCTCTTTCTCCCTACTCTGTTGGTGCTTTTGGCTTTTATACGCTGACCGTATCATGCCACTTTTCTTTTTTCCTTCTCTCCCTTTAATGCTTTGTGCCCACAGTTTTCAGGCCATGTTTTCATGTCTTTGACACTTTAAAGGCACCATTCCTTGAAGGTGGAATTTTTGCCCTTTGACTTGTTTTGATGCTCAATTACTTGTGTATTCTTACATTGTCACTAGAGAACTATGCTTTCAGTGAACAGGAAGTTCAGTAAAATGATAACATCCTGCGTGCGGTCTGCAGTTCACCTCCGGAAACAGTTACAGTAATTTGGAATGATAAAATCTGTAGACAATGATGGGGATTTCATCTTTTTGAAGTGCCCTGGCTTGTTGCGGAATCGCTTGCTGGAAAGAAAGCTGTTTGTGCTGACTTGCTGTGTTGGCACAGTCATGCGTGATTCACATAATAGTGCATCAGTGTTCCCTTTTGGGAACCTCACAGACATATGTGCAATGATTGTCAATTTGTGTTAGTTTTCTTCTGATGAAATACTGTCCTTATTTGCAGTTAGATTTTATAGCTTTAATGCTGATATGCTAGTTATTGTCACTTAATGTCCACTTTTGTTTGATCAGGTTGGATTGGTACAAACAAATGAAGGTGCTGCTGATTTAGTCCCCCAGATTGACGAATCATCAGATGGATCGTCTCAGAATCATAAGCCCTTTCCATGTTCTGCTCTTACTACATCTGTTACTATCTTTATTCAACCCCCTCGTAGTAGCGGACTTGGCCTCCGAGCAGCAAGCCCTTCTTGATTTTGCCTCTGCAGTCTATCGTGGCAACAAGCTTAACTGGGGTCAAAATACACCAGTGTGTTCATGGCATGGCGTTAAATGCTCAGGAGATCAGTCACACATATTTGAGCTGAGGGTACCAGGTGCCGGTCTCATCGGAGCAATCCCTCCAAACACTCTTGGAAAGCTCGACTCTCTCCAAGTTCTGAGCCTGCGGTCTAACCTTTTGTCTGGAAGCCTTCCATCTGATGTGGCCTCACTTACTTCTTTACGTTCCATATACCTTCAGCACAATAAACTTTCAGGAGATCTGCCTTCTTCATTCAGTCCTAACCTAAGTGTAGTGGACCTCTCCTACAATTCCTTCACTGGGAAAATTCCTGCAAGCATACAAAACCTTACTCAGTTATTTCTCCTAAATTTACAAGAAAATTCTCTCTCCGGACCCATCCCTGATCTGAAGCTTCCAAGTCTGAGACTTTTAAATCTGAGCAACAATGAACTGAAAGGCCCAATTCCTCAGTCGCTCCAAATATTCCCGAATAGTTCATTCTTGGGAAATCCTGAATTATGTGGGCTGCCCCTAGATAATTGCTCATTTCCACTTCCACCAACACCCTCATCAGAACTGCCTTCAACACCAACGTCTGCGCATCACGACAGGAAACTGAGCATAGGGTTTATAGTTGCAGTTGCTGTTGGGGCATTTGCAGTACTGATGCTAGGTGTGGTTGTGTTGATTGTGTGCCTTTCAAAGAGGAAGGGCAAGAAAGAGAGTGGTGTCGAGTACAAGGATAAGGGAGCTGGTGTGAGGAGTGAGAAGCCGAAACCAGAATTCAGTAGCGGTGTCCAAACCGCTGACAAGAATAAGTTGGTTTTCCTGGACGGTTGCACCTATAACTTTGACTTGGAGGATCTACTAAGAGCTTCTGCAGAAGTCCTTGGCAAGGGGAGTTATGGGACTGCCTACAAAGCTATACTCGAGGATGGGACTGTTGTGGTTGTCAAAAGGCTAAAAGATGTCGTGTCAGGGAAAAGGGAGTTTGAGCAGCAGATGGAGCTCATTGGGAGGTTGGGCAAACATGCAAACCTAGTCCCGCTTCGTGCTTACTATTATTCAAAGGACGAAAAGCTTGTCGTCTACGATTACATTGACACCGGCAGCTTCTCTGGCATGCTGCATGGTATGTTTTTCACTGCTACATGTCCCTTGTAGATGTTAACTGTGCAATGGCTGGTCAGGGAACATATTAAGAGACCAACATTGTTGAAGTTCTAAAATAACTATAAGCTTTTGAACTATAGAACCGACTATATCCATGCTGTGTTAGATAGTTATAGCACCTAAAATTTTGGGCATTTACAAGATATGTTATTTTGCAATAGAGCCAGAAAATACAACTTATATACATGCCTGCATATTCCACTTGCTTGAGTTGAAGCTTCATTGATCTTTCTTTTTCTATAGCTCAACATTCTCATGCTAAGAAACATACCTTGTGTTAGACAAAATTTATATATCTAACTGTTGAATTGACAGTATCACTTACTGAATTGCTGATCAACAGGTGTTAGAGGTGCGGCCGAGAAGACGCCATTAGATTGGAACGCCAGGGTGAAGATCATACTTGGCACAGCATATGGCATTGCACACATCCATGCAGAAGGTGGCGCTAAGCTGACCCACGGCAATATCAAGTCAACCAATGTCCTCGTCGACCAGGATCATAATCCCTACATTTCAGACTACTGCCTGAGTTCTCTGATGAGCTCCCCCGTCAACGCATCCCGTGTCGTGGTCGGTTACCGTGCTCCTGAGACCATCGAGAACCGGAAGAGCACCCAGAAGTCCGACGTTTACTGCTTCGGTGTCCTCCTCATGGAGATGCTCACAGGAAAGGCACCACTCCAGTCGCAGGGGAACGAGGACGTCGTCGACCTCCCAAGGTGGGTGCACTCCGTTGTCCGGGAGGAGTGGACGGCCGAGGTGTTCGACGTCGAGCTGATAAAGCACCAGAACATCGAGGAGGAGCTGGTCCAGATGCTCCAGATCGCGATGGCCTGCACGTCGGGGCCGCCGGAGCGGCGCCCGGCGATGGAGGAGGTGATCAGGATGATCGAGGGGCTCCGGCACTCCGCTTCGGAGAGCCGCGACTCCTACGACGAGAAGTTCAAGGAGTCCAACACGACATCGGTGTAGCTTGTTTCTAGGCTGCTGTTTCCCCTTCCGGTAGGTTGCGGATGATTGGATTTGTTAGCTAATTTGCGATTTGAGTTCATATATGCCAGCATGGCTGACATCAGGTGCAACCTAATTAGTCAGAACAATTTGCATCGAGACTGTGTGTATCTTGGCAAATGTAGAGTTTTCCACTGGGAGATTGAATTGAATTGCTATAATTGTTGATTATGCCAAATTCTCGTGGTATGCCGAGTACTGGAATTCTTTCATGGCTCTCTTCGGCCAGGCGTTATGGCCGGAGACGGCGCGGTGGGAACGGACTCTCGGTCGAACCTGAAACGTTTTGGTACACGTACGGAGCAGAGGAACCCAAGTTTCCGACTTGGCCTCTGCATTACCTGCAGACCACAGATCGTTTCCGACACGTTCCCTGCAAAAAGCTTATATATGCAGCAGCGCCGTCCCTGTCGTCTCACCATAATCGCGCGGAACGTAAACCTTGGATCTGCTTTGTCGCACCATAATCGTGCGGAACGTACGTAAACCTTGGATCTGCTTTATTGCTCGCATCGCACAGACCGACCGAGGAGGAGGTGATGGCAAGCGCGGCCATGGCGAGCTGGAGGGAGGAGGACCCCGAGGTGAGCTACGTTCTGATCGATCGATCCATAGACATCTCTCTCCTTAGATTTCAGATAGATTCGTACAAGGAGGGATTTGTAGATGTAGCGTTTGATTTCGAATTCAAGTTCTGAAGCAATACGAAAGATAGCTTGATTTTAGTATCAGGGCACGGCTTTTGGATGAATGCCAGATTTTGACTAGTTTCAAACAGCATGATCGATGCTGTTCTGTGTTGTGAAGGAGGTACAAAATTAATCAGACAGTTAGAGATCGTTGATGTATGGCCAACAAGTTGTGGTGCGCAGCTTCTTATTGGAAGGGAACTTAATTTGTAGTTTGTTTCATAGCTCTATGTCTTGAACATATTTTAGAACCAGTTGGTTTCCCCACAAAAAGTGTCATCCAAAAGTTGACTGAGCCCAATTTTTCTGTGATGATCAGGTTGTAGAGGAGGAACAAGGGGAAAGCATTGTGCTTGAAGGAGAGGACACTGAAGAAAACTATGAACAGGTGCTTAAATAGTTGTCCATCATTTGTTTGTTTAACCCATGCAAAGCGCGGAGTCTTCTTTCGCTTTGGGCTTGCTGTGTTCTGTAAAATCTGATCTCGCGTCTTCTTCTTGCAGCTACTGGGCAGATTGTACAGCCTTCTTGGCGAAAACAATCCAGGTCTTGCAGGGAGGACGCACATGACAGTTATGACCTATCCTACTCTTCTTAGGGAGGGCACAAAGAAGACAGTATTCGTGAATTTCATGGACTCGTGTCGAAAGTGCGTTTCTTCATTGCTTGTATAATGCACTTTGCCAATTGATGGTGTTTATTACGAACTACTAACTGTGAATCGTATATCTTCAGGATGCGTAGGCAGCCAAAACATGTGATGGACTTCTTGCTTTCTGAACTGGCAGCAAGTGGATCACTTGATGGGCAGCAGAGATTGGTAGTGAAAGGAAGATTTTCGCCGAGAAACTTAGAATCTCTCCTAAGAAGATATATCTGTGAGTATATTATCTAAAATTATTGCTTTATATTTTTTATTATCCTTTTGTAAGCAAGTGTGCCGAACTGCTAGGGAGGAATATGGTGGTAATTTAATTACTGATTTTGTGCGGATAAGTTAATAGCATTAGGTTTCCTAATGGGTTATCTTTATAACAAATTGCATTCTGTGCTTTTTCAGATGAGTATGTGATTTGCAACGGATGCAAAGGCACTGACACCACTATGTCCAGGGAAAATCGTCTCCTCTTCCTTCGCTGCGAGCAGGTAAAACGTCAGGCGCACCTATTTTTGGTTACATGCAGTTTTCTTCCACCCATGTTTTTAGCCTACGACTAAGGAAATCTACCATTGTAATAATCATAAAGTGATATGTACTCTTTTGTTACTATTTTTTCTTTTCATCATCGAAACTTCTTGGTTGCAACTCTGAATGAGCTCTACCTTTTTTCTGTGTAGTGTGGGTCCTCGAGGTCCGTGGCTCCAATCAAGACTGGATTTATCGCACGGGTTACTCGTGTCAGGGCCTGAAGATCCTTGCTCAACATTCCAGATCGCCTATGTGGAAGCCTGACGCAAGACGATCAGAGTTTACCATCCATTGTAGCAATCAGTTTCTGCGTCTGTGCCCTTGTGTGGCCATGTGTTTTCCTTTTTCTTTTCGGGTCATGTGAATGAGATATATTTCCAATTTGTCATATGCTTGTGTTGCAAACACCCGATGAAATCGCACATTTTCCTACTACTCTATTTCTTCAGTCTAGTAAGCCGGAGACAATACTACTGAGTACTATAATCAGGCCGCAGGAAGTTACAATTAAGATTGCGTTTGCAAACCAACAGGTTATACCTATGGATCGATGAGTTGGCGAATGAAGCTGGATGGAACTGAAGATGTGTACAGGAATCCACATCAAACGGAACAAATTAGGAATTGACATTTATAATCGACGTACCAAATTTTTTCTTTATAGCACGGGCTACAAGTAGCCAGATAATTTTAAAGTTTGAAACTTGGTTTCAGATTTCCAAAAAAAATCCCAAAAAATACCTGGATGTAGTGAACGATGTACACTATGAGAGTGCAAAATTTCAATACAAATTACCTAGTATTCTAGGCTCAGCAAACATGAAAAATCTGATAAATTTTAGAAGTTCTGAATTTTGTACTGTTCACTATATCTTGGACTTTTTTTTGAATTTTTTTAGAACTTTGAATTTGAGTTCCCAAAATTTGAATAAATTTTTAGAACTTTCGATTGCACAGAGAGAAGAAATCTAAGAGGTCGTTTGGTATCCATCATTTGGGCCTGAAATCCTGGAATTCATTTTGGAATTCCATAGGTGGGATGTTTGGTTGCTACAAAATTGGGCTGTCATTTCATTTAGGAATTCCAGCAAAATGACGTCATGGATAAACACGATTCCAAGCTGAGACCTGTTATTTGCGATTCTCTATGGAAGCCATTTACAAATTCAACATTAAATTCTGCTATCATTTGCAATTCCTGTGGCAACCAAACAAGTGTTCATTTCTGGAATTACAATGTAAATGTTCATTTCAAAATGCTACAAACGAAATAAAAGCCTGGCTTTCAAACGACTTCTAATAAACTTTTGTTTGGATCTTGAGGCCGAGCAGAGCCCTCACGCCTCTGGATTGAATGGATGATCAATCAAGGCCCACCTTCTAGTTTCAACGGGCTTGAATGCAATCCTCTTCCTGTCTTTCGTGCGCATGCAGGCCCACTTTACAGGCTTACA